>NC_138897.1:8584182-8771168 GCF_965194825.1 Balaenoptera physalus
TTGAGTTCAGTTTCTAAGGTTGCCATGAAAAATACCACGGTAAATGTTGTGACATAGTCTGTGAATGTGTCCCCTTATTACAGGACAACCCACTCAGCTCCCAGGACGGTCCATGAAATGCAAGATGAGTTAAGCACATGGACCTCAGAGTTCAACCTGGTTTTTGTTACAGTTGTTTGTTTCATTCATTCATTAAACAAATGCATGTTCAAAATGTGCTACAGGCCAGGTGCTCTATTAGGTACTAAAGGCCTTTCTCACATATGCAAATGAATTCTAGAATGAAGCTTTGTTTATTCTGTCATGCCAGAGCAGATATGTTGAACACTTTACAACCACAAACTACATAGTCTCTAAAGATGCCTTTCACTACCCTTCACTTCCTCTTTCTGCATTGTCATTGTGTGTGTGTGTGTGTGTGTGTGTGTGTGTGTGTGTGTGTGTGTGTGTGTGTGTGTGTAGGCAAATGACATGTATCTACTTTGTAAATTTACCTTTCCTTCTAGATTGTGAGCTATTCCAGAGCATGTACTTTTTATGCCCAATACTTAGTCAGTGAATAACATGTAAAAGTTACCCAGAAAATGTCTAGGTAAAAAATAAATAACGTCATTTGGTTAATAATTTTAATATATAAACCTATTTGAATTTTTTAAATAGATAAAATGTTACCCTAAAATATTAAATTAAAAAAACGATTAGATCTACAGGAATTTATATGTGTTTTATACTAATACATTTTTAAAATGAGTAGAGTTGAAAAACCACATTCACAGAGAGACAAGATGAAAAGGCAGAGGGCTATGTACCAGATGAAGGAACAAGATAAAAGCCCAGAAAAACAACTAAATGAAGTGGAGATACACAAACTTCCAAAAAAAGAATTCAGAATAATGATAATGAAGATGATCCAGGACCTAGGAAAAAAAATGGAGGCAAAAATCAAGAAGGTGCAAGAAATGTTTAACAAAGACCTAGATGAATTAAAGAACAAACAAACAGAGATGAACAATACAATAACTGAAATGAAAACTACACTAGAAGGAATCAATAGCAGAATAACTGAGGCAGAAAACGGATAAGTGACCTGGAAGACAGAATGGTGGAATTCACTGCTGTGGAACAGAATAAAGAAAAAAGAATGAAAAGAAATGAAGGCAGCCTAAGAGACCTCTGGGACAACATTAAACTCAACAATATTTGCATTTTAGGGGTCCCAGAAGGAGAAGAGAGAGAGAAAGGACCCGAGACAATATTTGAAGAGATTATAGTGGAAAACTTCCCTAACATGGAAAGGAAATAGCCACCCAAGTCCAGGAAGCACAGAGAGTCCCATACAGGATAAACCCAAGGAGAAACATGCCGAGACACATAGTAATCAAATTGGTAAAAATTAAAGACAAAGAAAAATTACTGAAAGCAGCAAGGGAAAAACGACAAATAACATACAAGGGAACTCCCATAAGGTTAACAGCTGATTTCTCAGCAGAAACTCTATAAGCCAAAACACCAAACCAGCTCTACAACAAATGTTAAAGGAAATTCTCTAAGTGGGAAACACAAGAGAAGAAAAGGACCTACAAAAACAAACACAAAACAATTAAGAAAATGGTCATAAGAACATACATATCGATAATTACCTTAAACGTGAATGGATTAAATGCTCCAACCAAAAGACACAGGCTTGCTGAATGGATACAAAAAGAAGACCCATATATATGCTGTCTACAAGAGACCCAATTCAGAGCTAGGGACACATACAGACTAAAAGTGAGGGGATGGAAAAAGATATTCCATGCAAATGGAAATCAAAAGAAAGCTGGAGTATCAATTCTCATATCAGAAAAAATAGACTTTAAAATAAAGAATATTACAAGAGACAGGAAAGGACACTACATAATGATCAAGGGATCAATCCAAGAAGAAGATATAACAATTATAAATATATATGCACCCAACATAGGAGCACCTCAATACATAAGGCAACAGCTATAAAAGAGGAAATCAACATTAACTGCTGCTAACAGCTATAAAAGAGGAAATCAACATTAACACAGTAATAGTGGGGGACTTTAACACCTCACTTACACCAATGCACAGATCGTCCAAAATGCAAATAAATAAGGAAACAGAAGTTTTAAATGACACAATAGACCAGATAGATTTAATTGATATTTATAGGACATTCCATCCAAAAACAGCAGATTATACTTTCTTCTCAAGTGCGCACGGAGCATTCTTCAGGATAGATCACATCTTGGGTCACAAATCAAGCCTCAGTAAATTTAAGGAAATTGAAATCATATCAAGCATCTTTTCTGACCACAACACTATGAGATTAGAAATGAATTACAGGGGAAAAAAACGTAAAAAAACACAAACACATGGAGGCTAAACAATATGTTACTAAATAAGCAAGAGATCACTGAAGAAATCAAAGAGGAAATCAAAAAATACCTAGAGACAAATGACAATGAAAACACAACAATCCAAAACCTATGGGATGCAGCAAAAGCAGTTCTAAGCAGGAAGTTTATAGCTATACAAGCCTACCTCAAGAAACAAGAAAACTCTCAAATAAACAATCTAACCTTACACCTAAAGAAACTAGAGAAAGAAGAACAAACAAAACCCAAAGTTAGCAGAAGGAAAGAAATCATAAAGATCAGAGTAGAAATAAATGAAATAGAAACAAAAAAAAACAATAGCAAAGATCAAAAAAACTAAAAGCTGGTTCTTTGAGAAGATAAACAAAATTGATAAACCGTTAGCCAGACTCATCAAGAAAAAGAGGGAGAAGACTCAAATCAATAAAATTAGAAATGAAAAAGGAGAAGTTACAACAGACACCGCAGAAATACAAAGCATCCTAAGAGACTACTACAAGCAGCTCTATGCCAATAAAATAGACAACCTGAAAGAAATGGACAAATTTTTAGAAAGGTATAACCTTCCAAGACTGAACCAGGAAGAAATAGAAAATAGGAACAGACCAATCACAAGTAATGAAATGGAAACTGTGATTAAAAATCTTCCAACAAACAAAAGTCCAGGACCAGATGGCTTCACAGGTGAATTCTATCAAACATTTAGAGAAGAGCTAACACCCATCCTTCTCAAACTCTTCCAAAAAATTGCAGAGGAAGGAACAATCCCACACTCATTCTATGGGGCCACCATCACCCTGATACCAAAACCAGACAAATATACTACAAAAAAGAAAGTTACAGACCAATATCACTGATGAATATAAATGCAAAAATCCTCAACAACATACTAGCAAACAGAATCCAACAACAGATTAAAAGGATCATACACCATGATCAAGTGGGATTTATCCCAGGGATGCAAGGATTCTTCAATATACGCAAATCAATCAATGTGATACACCATATTAACAAATTGAAGAATAAAAACTATATGATCATCTCAATAGATGCAGAAAAAGCTTTTGACAAAATTCAACACCCATTTATGATAAAAGCTCTCCAGAAAGTGGGCACAGAGGGAATCTACTTCAACATAATAAGGTCCGTATATGACAAACCCACAGCAAACATCATTCTCAATGGTGAAAAACTGAAAGCATTTCCTCTAAGATCAAGAAAAAGACAAGGATGTCCACTCTCACCACTATTATTCCACATAGTTTTGGAAGTCCTAGCCATAGCAATCAGAGAAGAAAAAGAAATAAAATAATACAAATTGGAAAAGAAGATGTAAAACTGTCACTGTTTGCAGATGACATGATACTATACATAGAGAATCCTAAAGATGCCACCAGAAAACTACTAGAGCTAATCAATGAATTTGGTAAACTTGCAGGATACAAAATTAATGCACAGAAATCTCTTGCATTCCTATACACTAATGATGAAAAATCTGAAAGAGAAATTAAATAAACACTTCCATTTATCACTGCAACAAAAAGAATAAACTACCTAGGAATAAACCTACCTAGGGAGACAAAAGACCTGTATGCAGAAAACTATAAGACAACTGATGAAAGAAATTAAAGATGATACCAACAGATGGAGAGATATACCATGTTCTTGGATTGGAAGAATCAATATTGTGAAAATGACTATACTACCCAAAACAATCTACAGATTGAATGCAATCCCTACCAAATTACCAATGGCATATTTTATGGAACTAGAACAGAAACTCTTAAAATTTGTATGGAGACACAAAAGACCCCGAATAGCCAAAGCACTCTTGAGGGAAAAAAACGGAGCTGGAGGAATCAGACTCCCTGACTTCAGACTATACTACAAAGCTACAGTTATCGAGACAATAAGGTACTGGCACAAAAACAGAAATATAGATCAATGGAACAAGATAGAAAGCCCAGAGATAAACCCACGCACCTCTGGTCAACTAATCTATGACAAAGGAGGCAAAGATATACAATGGAGAAAAACCGTCTCTTCAATAAGTGGTGCAAGGAAAACTGGACAGCTATATGTAAAAGAATGAAATTTGAACACTCCCTAGCACCATACACAAAAATAAATTCAAAATGGATTAGAGACCTAAATGTAAGACTAGACACTATAAAACTCTTAGAGGAAAACATAGGAAGAGCACTCTTTGACATAAATCACAGCAAGATCTTTTTTGATCCACCTCCTAGAGTAATGGAAATAAAAACATAAATAAACAAATGGGACCTAATGAAACTTCAAAGCTTTTGCACAGCAAAGGAAACCATAAACAAGATGAAAAGGCACCCCTCAGAATGGGAGAGAATATTTGCAAACTAATCAACAGAGAAAGGATTAATCTCCAAAATATATAAACAGCTCATGCAGCTCAATATTTAAAAAACAAACAACCCAATCCAAAAGTGGGCAGAAGACCTAAATATACATTTCTCCAAAGAAGACATACAAATGGCCAAGAAGCACATGAAAAGCTGCTCACTATCACTAATTATTAGAGAAATGCAAATCAAAACTACAATGAGGTATCACGTCACACCAGTTAGAATGGTCATCATCAGAAAATCTACAAACAACAAATGCTGGAGGGGGTGTGGAGAAAAGGGAACCCTCTTGCACTGTTGGTGGGAATGTAAATTGATACAGCCACTATGGAGAACAGTATGGAGGTTCCTTAAAAAACTAAAAATAGAATCACCATATGATCCAGCAATCTCACTACTGGGCATATACCCAGAGAAAATCATAATTCAAAGAGACACATGCACCCCAATGTTCATTGCAGCACTATTTACAATAGCCAGGTCATGGAAGCAACCTAAATGCCCATCGACAGATGAATGGATAAAGAAGATGTGGCACATATATACAATGGAATATTAGCCATAAAAAGGACGGAAATTGGGTCATTTGTTGAGACATCGATGGATGTAGAGACTGTCATACAGAGTGAAGTAAGTCAGAAAGAGAAAAACAAATATCATATATTAATGCATATATGTGGAACCTAGAAAAATGGTACAGATGAACCAGTTTGCAGAGCAGAAATTGAGACACTGACGTAGAGAACAAACGTATGGACACCAAGGGGGGAAAGCGGTGGGGGAACCTGGTGGTAGTGGGATGAACTGGGCAATTGGGGTTGACATGTATACACTGATGTGTGTAAAATTGAGGACTAATAAGAACGTGCTGTATAAAAAAACAAATAAAATTCAAAAAGAAAAATGAGTAGGGTTGATTTTCAGATTAATATTACACAAAAGACTGGACTTAATGGTTTCTATAAATCAATTCAAATCATACCTAATGGGGTTTAATTAAAACCTGTAGCAAAATCATCAAATAGTGTCCTAGAGAACTCTATGAACATTTTAGTTTGCATTTCCATTAATATTTTGACTGGTACAAATCAATTGCAGGTGCTAATATGCAAACTTATTTCAAGGCATCAGAGCTCAGCTTCCAAGGCAACAAAACCCCAAATACACAGCACTAATCGTCCTCTTCCTCTATGTCTGAAGAAATGCAGAGAATTAAGGAATTAAAAGAAAAACGCCAACTGGAAACTCTGCATAAAAATGATACACCTCAAATCCTGGCCAATGATTATCTTGGGTACTTATAATCCATGTATTTCAAAGCAATTGCTATTTTTCTTTCTCTCTCTCTCTGTCTCTTTTTTTTTTTTTTTTTTTTTGTAACAACAATTCTAATTTAATGGTAACAGCTAGTCGTTTTTCACAGTTAAGTCTTTCTGTTTTAAAATCTCAGTTATAGTTAAAGGACCTTCACTGGGGTGGGAGCAGAGGCAGGAGTGAAGATAAAAATATATCTAATGTTTCTGACTAATAGAGACACAAATTAATCTTAGTTAACTGGCATATATGGAACTCCTAAATTTGTGAAAATGACATATATTACATTTTGAGAACAATTATTCTTAAGTCTTTAAATGTGTAGTAGTTGTAGGTAACTGAATTTTTAGATTCAGATATATGAAAACAAAGAAATAAGAATTAGGAGTTATATTGGAAAAGAGTTCTGAGAGCAATCCACTTTTTTCTCTTTTGGGAGGGAGTTAATAGTATAATGCATTGAACATGCAGGAGTCAGGAGTTCTGTCCCTTTTAACAAGAAGAAACAGGGCCATTATCTTAAAAAATACTCTTCATAAAAACATCCACAACTCCACCAGAGAGCTGTCAACACACATACACATACACACTGTGTATACGTGATTCATCTACTTATTTAGTCATTCAAAAAAATAGTTACTGAGTGCTGACTCTCAGCTGATGATGGTTACGGCTACTCAGCAAAGAGAACCATGCTCTCTGTTTTCCTGGAGTTTACAATTTGGTGAGTGAGAATGTGGGAGGGAATAAGCCACAGTTTATCTTTTTTTGCTGAAACTACAAAAAAATAATGCTTCTGGGTGCCAAGCACCTTTCCTTGTGCCATCACCCTAGGCCACTCTGTAGACACACATAACTAGCCTTTCTAAAAATATTTTTCTTAATATACCTGTGTTACATTTTTTAACTTCTTTCTTTTATGCGCAGACTAAAATCTGAACTTTGCTATCCTGGTGTTTAAGAACTTTCAAAATCTCATTAATTTACCTGTCCTCTGACTACTCTCCTTTCTAACCTGTTAACTATTTTAACTTCTTTACAGTTCTTAACACCATCAGAAATTATTTTATTCACTAGAATGAAGCTTTTAAGGGCATAGACTTGGTTTATCGTTTTTCACCCCACTGCCTTCCAGCATCTGGGACAGAATCAGGCAGCTAGGTAAGGCTCTATAAATATGATGGCCAACTTCCTACTTTCCAAAATCTCCCCTCAAAGTAGCTAATTGTTCTTGAAAATAATTTACACTTCCCCACCTGAATTTTCATGGACACTGTAACAGCCTGGAAAACATTTGCAGCAATTCTCACCTTTTGTTTGTATCCAACCCACCAAGTGTTTGCTCAGTCTCAGCCTGAAATACATTACATTTACTTAATATTTCACAATTGATATTATCCCATCTCATGAAAACTTTTATTATTTTTTTAAGTTGTTACTTAAATATGCTCTTGCTTTGTCTGTTTATGTTCTGGTTTCCTAAGATACCATTTTATTTTAGTTTTCACAACAAAGCTAATGGTAATGAAATGATTTCAACATTGTATTTATCGTGTGACTCCTCTATATCAGGTTGATATGGAGTCTTCAAAATTGATCCCTAAGTATTTAGTCTGTGACATCATAGCTCTTCTGGTTTGCATTTCCTACTATCTGAAGTAAGTATTTAATAATGATTGATTTTATTTCAAAATAATATAGTAGAAGACCTACAGACAATAGAAAATATAAGTGGCTTATAGATAAATAAGCAGAGTTATATAATTCTAGTTATTTTGGACCAGTTAGGGCAGGGAAAACATATTTGCATCCCTCAGTATGGCACAAATGTTACGTCACCAGTTATTAACATGATGGGGCAGTTCTGCATCATTGGCAATTACGGGCATTGGGTTTCGTGTGCTCTGTTTTAGATTGTAGGATCATAGACCATACTTTTTGCTCTTCAATAAAATTTAATATATAAAGAAATGGGTAGCACAGGTTTAAGGGATTATCAGGTGCTACACCGACAAAACAAAAATATGGAACAATGAAATATGGTCACAGTCATGGCTACCAAAGATGAGATGCAACAGCAGTAACACACGGTTTATCAAATAGAGCAGTTCGTTTCTGTTCAGACTTGATTTACCAGTTATCTGTTCCTTCTTTGCCTCCACACCCCCCCTTCTTTGTCCTACTTTGTGACACAGGACCTGGATCCTACAAACTATGTTTTCCCTTTGCCTGCTCGCTACTTGTCAGCGTCAGCCTGTATACCCCAGCCCCCTGGGGAGACTGCAGGGCTGGAGGAGAAAGGAAAGGCTTTCTTTTCTGCTTCCTGCCCTGTTTTGGTTTTTGCTTTCTTCTGTGGTGGCAGAAAGGCTGTTGCATGCATGGTACGGGTCTCTTAGCCATGCCCGTGGCTCTGGGCTGCCCCAGGGGCAGTTCCCACCCTCTGCTTCGCCCCCCAGTAATGAGTGGTGTGTTCTTACAGCAGTCACACCGTCTCCTAACTTGGGAGATTCAGGCATCTAACTCTCCACCCTGTGGGCCCTCCTCCAAATTTCTCCAAATCTTCCTTGTTCACATTTGCCACTGGTATGAAAGAGGACCTCTTAGTGGTAGTGGCCTTACTCCCAGAAGCAATTCTTAGTTAGAACCAGTTTCTTGTTTGTTTGTTTGTTTTTAGCCTCAACTCTCAACCCCACTGGAATTAAACTCCCAAACTAGACGTTGGAAATGGCAGATTTTTTCCAAGCAGTAAATTAAGAAAGAGGCAGTGCATCATGACCACAATCCCATGACCACAAAACAAAACACGGTTTATCTACTTTTCCAACTTCCTCCTCCCAGTCTGCTATTTAATGAGGTGAAGATCGAGGTTCAGGCAGATTCTGACCTTTAAAACCTGCTCAGGACTTTTTTTCAAATAACAGGATGGTAATTTCTGAGTCCCATTAATTCATGCATTCTGGAAAATTTTTAAAAGGATATTTGTTCAGATTAGTTCTACTTAAGAATGTCTTTTAGCATTTTTACATCTTGGAATCCAAAGATTGGCAAAAGGGCTTTACATTATGATGTAGCATGGATAGCAATTAAGGAATTAAATAACTTTATTTTTCTATTTTAAAAATTACATTCATACCAAAAGACTATATGTTGAATAATTGCTTACAAGGGGATACAAAGCACATGTAACAGAATTCCCAGCCCAAGCTGATGCCAATCAAGGGACAGCAAGTAAAATGCCCAAGAGTAAGTCCTTCTTAGAGAAGGTTTTATAATTATAACTTCATATTTACAGCTGGCAGAAGATTAATAGTAAATAACTGTCAACCAAGTATAGGATGGAAAAGCACCACTAAGGAGGCAAAATACCGCATGTCTTCCAATATTCAGGTACTATGAGGACATTAGGAAAGTGATTAAGGTACAACCATACAGCGTCCAGGTGCAATATGGCATATGGCACATTTCCTGCCTAACTGTGCATTTCAGTGCTCTTGTCAGCTAAAACCACCAATACATTTTAACTGCACATGTGAATGTGCAAATATGGATTATATTGTATAAGTAAACTCTCAATATTGTAATGACTCCTTTATTACTTATACTGATTGTCATCATAAAATTACTTTAAGGGATATGAGTATGAAGAGATTTTTATAAATTAAAAATCTTTAAAAGTAATCATGTTAGCTAATATTTATTAAAATTTTCTTAGTCACTATTTTAATTTCTTTAAATTTATAAACTTACTTAATTTTCACAAGTGTCATTATTCTCCCAGATTTAAAAAGTAAAAAAGAAGTAAAAAACCAAAGTAAGTAATTTGCCCATGGTTACGTTTAATAAGTGGAAGAACTGAGATTCAGTTCCAGATATTCTTAATTATAAAGGCTGTGAACTTCCTACTATACCAGCCTCGATTTAAATATTACAGATATTTTTATAAATTGTAACATCTATGAAAACGAAACACACTGTGCACCAACTTTGCACTATTTCTGGTAGTCAAAATAAGAAGATAAAGTATTCTTGGAGATGGATTTTAAGATATCAACAAGTTCTTTGATACTTTTCCCTTTAAGAGATGGAGTTTAATTTCTCCATCCTGAGGCATAGACTATACTTAGTGACTTACTATGTTTAAGTAGAAATATCAGAAGTGACAGCATGCCACTTCTGAGGTTAGATTATAAGTAGACAGTGGCTTCCATCTTGAGAACACTCTCTCAGTTTCTCTCTCAGATCACGACTCAGGAGGAGCCCCTATAATCTGCAGGAGAGACCCCTGAGGCAAGAAATGGGAGCACCTGGCTTACAGCCACGCAGCTGGGCTTGGAAGCACAGCTTCATTAGCAGAGCTCTGAGTGTGGAGACAGCAGCTCAGACCTACAGTTTGATCCAACCTCATGGGAGAGCCTGAGTCACAGCCACTCTGATAATCGCCATCCAGAATCCTCAGCCTCATAAACTGAGTGAGATAATCAATGTCTGATTTCTTTAAAATGTTCAATTTTGAGGCATTTTGACACAGCAATGTTCAATAATATACTCTGCATAGAATTTAAGATACACCTCAGCATAAATAAGTTCATAATTGAATAAATGAATGAATGTATGAATGAGAAAGCCCAGGCCACTAGAGAGAATTACCTTTTAGGTTACTAATGTAAAGAATGCATTCTCTTTATGAGTACGTGAAAAAACTATATAGATATAAAATAAATTTAAATATATTCTATGTATATATTTATTTAAAACACATTTGTATATATAAAATAAATTTGAATAAATTCTATATATATACCTTTATTTTATATTTTATATATACATTTATATATATATATGTCAGATTATCCCCAAAGTCTAGGCAATTCTTCTTAGCATGGTTTACATTAGCATATATATTTGAAAATAATAAAACTGAATTTCTTTAATTCAGACGGTCTTTCAATTATGTTAAAAAAATAGCATCCATTGATTCGCCAAGACACCAGTTATATTTTTATATCTTAGAAGACATAAGAATGAATTTGGAAAACTCTTGTTCTGTATTTAGTTTTGACTAGTGAGTATGACTAACTGACTTACTGATGATGTAACTTAGTTGACTAACTTATTGATGATATAAACTAGTAAATAAGTTAATCCATGTAAAGTTCTGTGCTATGGACTAAATTGCATTTCCTTAAAATTCTTTCTTTCTTTTTTTTTTTTTTTCTGGTGCAGTATTTCCTTAAAATTCTTATGTTGAAGCCTTAACTCCCACTGCGATGGTTTTTGGAGATGGGGCCTTTGGGAGATAATTAGGTTTAGTTGAGGTAATGAGGGTGGGGCTCTCTTGATGGGATTAATGCCCTTATTAGAAGAGAAACAAGAGCAAAAGTACTCTTTCTCTCTCTGTGTGTCTCTCTCCCCCAAGCCCTGCCTCAGGCGCATGAGGAAAAAATTGAGAAGGTGGCCTTCTGCAAGCTAGGAAAAGAGTCCTCACCAGAAGCCAACCATGCTGGGACCCCGATCTCGGACTTCCAGGCTTCAAAATTGTGAGGCAATAAATTGCTGTTGTTTAAGCCACCCAGTCTATGGTATTTTACTATGGCAGCCTGAGCTGACTAAGATATTCAAGGCACAATCAGGGACACACAGTAAGTAGTTCAAGTGATGTTAGCCATTGTTGTTATTAACAGTATTAGCATTGGTAGTAGAATTAATGGTAGTAATAGTATCATTCTTATTTTTATATCATCCTCCACTAATAGAATGAATTCTGGCAGAAAAATAGATGTCAAATAAGTTATATTCCCTACCTGTCTCTCAGTTTTATTCCAGGTTTCCTAACTCTGCTGATAAACACATTTCCATGATGCCATATATCTGCCTGACTTGGTCCTCCCTTCCTTCTAATCTCTGCTTATATATAATATTTCAGAGAAGACTCAGGAGAGAAAATACACACAGCCCCCCACCCCAATCATGTACACACCTTATATCCCTTCATTTGTTTTGTTTTTCTCTATAGGACTGATGTCCATTTAAAATATTACATTTATGTGTGTATATTTTATGTCATCCCTTGCTAATATGTAAGCCTTGGAGAATTAAAACTGTTTCTCTTTTGTTCACTGCTGTTGCCTCAACACCTAGAATATGCGTGGCATGCGTTAACACTTCTTGAGTTAACAACATTTGGAACATCTTTAAAATTCAGAACAACCTAGATCTACTTCATTCATTTTTAATGGTTCTGCATTTTGTGGACATATATTCATTTAGTTAATATTTCCATTTGGTGGTCACTTATTTTCATTCCTAACTAAATTTTAAAATTTAATTCATGTTTTCATATTGAAAAGCTATCTCCTTCCAAGTCTCACTTTCCAGAAACAACTATTTTAATTGCTTAGCTTTTTCATTTGGTATTTACTTCCATTTTACCCAATAATTTGCTTATATTGATATTTTAATTTAATCTTTAATTTTCAGTATTATGAAGAAGTATGCATACAAGTGCATGCACACACACATATACATCATTCTATTTACTGTGCATTTGGTTCTCTGAATTTATGGGTGTGGACAAGCAGAATTCTTGTACGTTTTTTCTTACATCAGTATGTACATGGATACCTATACATGTAGAAATATTGGGAGGAACTATTTTCTCTTTTCTCAAATTAACTTTTTTATAAGAGGACAATGAGAAGTAAATGCTTCTAAATCTATCGCTAGAGGAAAATTCAAAATCGACATTATAGAAGGCATTACCATTTATAGAACACAAGCTCTACAGACATTAGACTTGTAATGTGTTTTGAATATACAGTCCTGGATTTGATTTAAATGAACAAATATCAAACTCTCTCACCACATGTCACCCAGTAAGATTCCAAGAAGCATTATCTCTAAGAGCAGGAGGTAAAGATGATGTAATGCTGCTGCTTTATCTGCACAGTCAATGAAATGAGCATGCTTTTGAGAAATAAGAGAAAACCAATGTGTTTGTATTTTTATTATGCACGTGCAGGCCTTCAGTACAGGTGTGTGTTGCCATGCATATTTTTCTTGTGCAGGACTCAATTTAAATGTTCATGGAAACTACAAATACTATCATCTTTTATTTGTCATCATTTGGTAATGAAGAAGGCTCAGATGCTACCCCACAAAATGAGAAAGGACTTCCAAAGATAGCATCTGTCTCATTGGCAGAGCCTGCCCTGCTTGTGATTGTAGCCTTGGAATCACCATGGAATAACCATTGGGTTTGGCACTTCTGAGATGTACCAACTTGGTGAATCTTTTTTTTTTTTGAAGAAACCACTGACTTGCAGGTCAGATTCATGTTCTGATAAATGTAATTGCATTTGAGAAAGGTAAGCAGGGCCTTCTTTACATTCTTCCACATCTCATCATAGAGTCAAGCCCTTTATTTGATATATGGTAATTAGAACAGGACAGACAACGGTTGCCATATTCTTTGCATAGCAATGTGCTCTGTGGGCTAGATGCCACTCACCCTCCCACCTGGCTTAGCTATTTTTCCAGCTCACATGCTTCCTGTCTTAATTAGAATTCAAATATGCCGACAGTTTTCCTTGCTGTGAGGTTGCCTCTTTCTCTCTCCTTAGTGTGGGCATCTGCATGTTATTTTATTATAAATAAAATCTTGGATCTCTTACTAAAATAAGGTCTTTCTGACAAGAAAACTGTATGCCTGTCTGGCAAATATCATCTCATTATTTCAGGTATCTTATTTAATGATATATTCCTATGTGTATCTATTGAAAATTGAGGGGCTTTTTTTTCCTGACGATAAAATCGAACCAAAGGAAGGATCTTTATATTCATCTTAGTTTACCTAAATGAAAATTTCATAAACTTGAAATGACTTAGATGTTAGGATAGAAAAACAGCAACAACCTGTAACATTAGTTTTCTTGAGTCCTTTAATTTACACCATACAGGATTAAGAGAGAAATAAAGACCAATGGTTAAAAATAAACATAAAAATACTGATGAGGTAAATGTACAAGCACATTTAAACTCATCAGTATTTCATAAAAACATTCAAGGAACTGTGACATAATAAAACATCTGAATTCTCGTTTAATCAAGGAAGAATAATATAAGGACCTCGTATAACCCCAAAATTAAATAAGTAAATAATGTAGCTGAATGGCTTCGTTGGGACTAAAGGCACTTTTTTTCTTTCTTCTCTAAAGGCAATTGCATAACAACATGGAGATATAGGATGGTAAGTGACATATTAATTTTCATGCAGATCATAGGTTCTTTTTGATGAGTTCTTAGTCATTACGTACTTCAATGTTGGGTTACATGTTTTTTGAAAGTCAGAGTATGCACTGTTCCACTAAAATGAACCCTCAAGAAAGTGATCCTAAAACCTAATTGGAAATTCACAAACACAAAGCACTACCTTTGCCAAGTCCACTTTTACCCCGCTTTTTAACTCAACTCCAATAGAAAATGCATTGTCTTGATCTATTTTGAGAAGAGGTGACTATAATATCAGCTGCTACCTCATGAGTTGTTGGGCAGACAGAAGTGGAGAGGAAGCCTGGACACACTTTTCAGAACTAGTTTTAAGCAGCACAAATCTATAAGGTACAGTTCAATCCATTAGCAGAGGAAGGTATTAAATCCAATCAGATTTCCATCAGTGTCTTACCTAATGTACAGAGAAGAGCAGCTCTAAGACATTATCTCCACAGTCATGAGAACCTAGAAAACTGTTCCTGATGGAAGCTTTCAGTCCTAAAGAGCAACTGCGTAATATATCTTAAAAGAAAGGCAACTAAGGATAGCCCTGCTGAAACGCTAGCTATCAGTAACTATTTGAAATGCTTAATGGATGCAAGCATACTGAAATCTCCTTGTTTCTACTAAGAGAAAAACATAAACAGTTGTATTCATTAGGCATGGAAACTAGGCACAAAATTGGTCTGTTTTTGTTGGTTCTCTAAGAAGAAACTTGGAGCATTCTGACACTTCACAGAGATTATGTTTCTGAGAGGTACTCCTGTGCTATTAAACTGATAAAATAATATAGGCAAGTCTATTTTTTAAAGTCAGGTTACCCTCCTCAGGCTGTATTTCAATTCAGTCTATCTCAACTGTCTGGTTGAATGGCTGGTCTAATGAAAGTTGCTTTTCATTAAGTGGCTGGTGACAGCTTGAGAGTCATTGTACTGTGATGCAGAAAACGACCCACTTTTAAATGGGTTAATGATCAACGATTAACGGGGAAACTCACTGAAAACAAGCCAACGTCTATCAGTACTATTGACCACACAATGGTCAATTGCCTCCTTCCCACCTTTTAAAATAGAAAGTTTATTTTAACACATAATTCTAAAGTGTGTGCTTTCCAGATGCTTGTCCACCCCATCTCTGTTTGAAATATTAACTCCTCTATATTTTAAAACCAACCCCCTTGTGCTGTTCACTCTCACGTAGGCACATCTTGCTGGGTCCCGTCCACTGCCATGTTAAACACATCGCTCCCTGTGTGTAAATCTTTCTAATTTGGTTCCTCTCCACCTTTGCACATCTGTTTCCTTCTAGCGTCTTCATCTGTTGGCATACCTAAGGAGAAAGACCACATTTTGACCCACAGGCTGTAACTCTGTCATTTGGATCCAACCGTTTGACGGCACATCTAAAAGTCTAGAGAAGAGGTTTACGCTGCTTTGATATGACCAGTGCAGATGGTTCTAACTATAGATGTGTTTCCCATTTGCACTCACAGAGTAAACATACAAAGGAAGTTTTCTTTTTCCAAACTTGTCATATCTTATAGTCCCAAACATGGTGTTCTACCACTTCCTCCCCCCACTCTCTTCTCCATCATTTTGCTTTAAAAGCCTTTCATAGAGCAAGAGAGCTCGTGTGACAGGGGACACACCAGGGTGGGGTGCAGGTGAGGTAGGCTCAGCTGTGTGCAGGTTTGGGGGGGGATGGGGGAACAAAAGGAGCGCCTGTCTACAGTGCCTTTCTAGAACAATATTTGAAAACTCTATTGTATAAATTTAATCCCTCACCAAGAGAGTTCTTCATGCTATACTGTGCTAAGAAAATCAATATGATCAGTGGCTCCATTCTTTTGGCTGCCTAAAATATGGCAATCTGACTCTCAAATGGAGTTACTTTCATCAAGAGATAGGAAAGTGAAATCAGCACACATCCTTTCCTTTCATTAAATGCACGATGATACAAAGTGTTTTAATATCTGGACTTATAATTTAGTCTTTTTAAAAAATCATGCATACATGACCTCCAAATCCCAGCTATTTTTCAATTCTCATTGTATATTATAGAAAATTTCCTTACCAGATTTTTGGTTATTTCCATAATGGAATATATACTCAAGGCTGGCTATAATATGTTAGTAGATACTAGTCTTTTTTTCCTGTTAAATTACTTACTTCCTTAGATTTAGGGTTAAGAATTAACAGACTCGGCTATGCATTCTTGGTTGTAAATACCAGATCCCTGTTTTGGCTGTTGTGAGCAGAGATGAAATTTATGAAGGCTGTCAAGATGCTCACAGAATCAACATACAGCTGACAGACAGTTCTCAGAAACTGGGGTGGGGGGGAACAAAAGAAAAACCAAGGGACCCTGGGCTACAGAAACCACGTTCAACTCATGCTCCAGGAAGCACCTGAGGGCACTAATGCTGACACGTGGGGGGGCAGGGGTAGTGGCACTACCAGTGAACACATCTGACTCGCAGAGTTTAGATTATATGGACCCAGCCTGGCCACCAGAACATAGAGAGAGGGAGTTAAAGTCCGTAACAGAAGGTGGAAAATCCTTCCAGCAAAAGTCTGCCTGATGTCAAATACCTACGTATATGAAAGGAGTTTACATTATGGGAGGCAAACAAAATACATCACAACCAGTGAACACATACTAAGCAATGGAAATCCTCAGGGCCTTTCCCATCCACCAAATAATAACACCCATTATGTGTTGTCCTGTTCACTGTACACCGAATTAAGAGAGGACTGGTCATCATCTGTGACACCTTAGAGTATGACTCCCTAGGTCACGCCATCCAATGAGTATTTGAAAATATTTGCAGAATAAATTTGTTTACTCATCTTCAAAAAACTCTAATCCTAAAATTACACATTAAAAGGCTTTCTGCCTTGGTAGTCAGAATAATGCCACACCCCTACTCCCAAGGAAACTTCCATGACCAGTGATTATTTTACCTTACTTGCAAAAGGGACTTTGCTGATGGGATCGATGTTAACGACTTGATATGGGGTGTACCCTGGATTACCTGGCTGGGTCAAATCTAATCAGATGAATCCTTGAAAAGCAGAGATCCTTTCCCAGCTATAGTCAGAGGGAGATTTAATGACAGAAATGAGATCAGACAGATGAAACATTACTGGCTTTGAAGGTGAAGAAAGGAAGACACAAGCCAAGGAATATGACCAGCCTCTAGAAGCTGGAAAAGACAAGGAAAAGGATTCTCCCTAGAGCATCCAGGAAAGAACACAGCCTTGCCAAATACCTTGATTTAAGCCCAGTGAGACCCATTGAACTTCTGACCTTCAGAACTGTGAGGTAAACATTTTTAAGTTTGTGGTAATTTTTTACTGTGGTAATTTGTTATGGCAGCAACAGAGCCTAACACAATTGTTCTCCTGTGAGTACACATATAGCGAGTCTTTGTTTTACAGCTGGACCAGCTGAGACTCAGGAAGAGTGAAGACTTACTCAGTAACATAAATGAAATTGAGGTATAAGCAGCTAAAGCGATCTGGTTCTCCTAGTAGCCTAAAACGAATTTGCAAGGGTAAAATAATAACACCCTCATACTGGATATTATTATTGTGAAATTATCAGTTTTGAGAATTACACATCATTAGAAAGGTTTTCAGAAATATACATTTTTTGAAGTTGCTTATTAAAAATTCAAAATTCCTAAGGATTAATGTAAATGTTAACACCAAGAGAAGAGAATTGTTATTATGCAGAGTGTGCTATTGGTTTTACTTGAAAACAAAACGTGCAGACAAAAGACTTATCTGTAATTGAAGCTAGATTTTCAATGTTCTAGGTATCTAATCCTATAAAGCTTACGTCGTCCCTTATGTAAGATTTTCAAGCATGTAAAATTAAGGGGAAAGAATCTGAAAAAGAATAGGTATATACGTATGTATAACTGAATCACTTTGCTGTACACCCAAAACCTACACAACATTGTAAATCAACTATACTTTAGTAAAAATAAATAATTAAAAAATAAAATAAAATTGAGTGGAAATCTCCACCTCAGGGTGCATGCTGCATTTCAAGTTACACACTATACAAGACAGGCCATTTGGGTTAGAAGTAATTCTCTAAAAGCTAAACAAAGAAATATTAGTGCATAATGCATTTAACAAATCCTAGAGCTGGTAGGAAGCTTAATGATAATTTGTTTCCAGTACTTCCCCATACTAAACTTATGTCATAAATTGATCACTTCGCTGTTCAAAGAAGATAAAATGTAGACAATTATTCCTTCCTGTCAGTCCCTGATAATGTAAAATGTTGTGAATGGGTTCAACTTAACGTAATCCTACACAGTGGTGTTACTAACACTTGAGTCCATTAATTCCCATGCTGTTTTAATGTAGTTTTATAAATTCCTAGTAATCCACTCATTTCTCAAACTCAGAGAAAACACACAGGAAAAATACGCATACTGAAGTTGTGGACTTTTCCTTGTCAAAGGAAGGTTAACAGATAGATGAGATATTGACAGGTCAGCGCCATCCTTAATATAAACTATAGAATTTGAGAGATCAAATTCCATTTAACACAGCCTCACTTCATTATGACTCAGAATAAATCCATAGAAATTTAGTGAAATAGACCAAAAGAGTATTACCTACATGTTTTTCCCACTCTAACAACTGTACAGTTTAATGTTTCAAACCAACATTCACAACTTTGGAATAAATAATATTTTTGAACCCACAGAGGTTTCCATACAGCAACTCTGACATTTTCCCTCTTACTATTTGGCTTAATTATGCCATTAGTTTGATTGTCTTTTACAGTTAATTGAATTAAAAAGAATTTTGAAAGCACTTTTATATATAAGTCCTGGAGACCAATTCTATATTCCTCTGATATTCAGAATGTCAAGCACTTCATAGATTAATATTTTAATAATCTTTTTTTGGAAGTAGGTTATATATAGACACAAGCAGACATCATGGTTGTATAGCTCAAAGAATTTTAACTGCAAAACACCATCTGGATCAAGGGATGGAATATTTTTAGCATCATTGACCATCTCCCATACCTTCACTTTATTCTTTTTCCTCTCCAGAAAGGTACCCACTATCTGATTTCTAACACCAGAGAATGATTTTGCTGATTTTTGAATTTGGTATATATCATACATGTGTCTTCTTTCATATCTGTCATCTTAAATGGATACTACTTGAGACATTATGTGGTTGCTTGTAAAAGAAGTTTTTAATTTCATTTTTATTGTTATTTCATTTTATGAATATACCAAAATGTATTCACCCCTTCTATTTTGATAGGCATTGGTGGTGAGTTCTGGTCTTAGCTCTTGCTTTATAATCTGTTCACTCATATATGTGTGTTGGTACATATAATACATATTTCTGTGCATAAATAACCAGGAGTACAATTGCTGAGTCACAGGGTATATGTTAGTTCAGGTTTAGTATATATTGCTGATGGCTTCCTAAAGTGGAAATAACAATGTACATTTCAACCTCAGTGCATAAGATTTCCAGTTACCCCAAGCCCTAGTTGACACATACATTCTGTGTTTTGGTTGCATAGTAGTATTTTGTTATTAACTCACCTGATAGCTGAGTTTGAATATCTTTTCATATGCTTATTTAGGAGAACTGAGCAAGGAGTATTTAATTCAAGCAGGACAGTGGGTCATAGAAATTTGAGGGAGGTGCTTCAAGGAAAGCTGCATGTATGAGTTGACTGAGGAAGGGCACATATGACAGTTTGGGAGACAAAAATGATATTGAGCTGGAGAGAGGAGGAGCTTAGACATCAGGTGGTTCAGAGTAGTGATACCACAAAATATTTTGTTACCCAAGGACTACTGATGGTCCAAGGTATCTTGAGCATAAGATAAACATGAACAGTAATGAAAGAAAAGATTATGAAAGAAGATTTGGGCTAGATTGGCAAAGGGGCTTGAATGTCCTTAGTAAGGAGATGGGGCTCTATTATTTAGGAAATAAATAAATGTGTGAACTTTGATGTAGTTGTAAATAACACCGATTATAAAAATAATTATAATAATTGGAACCTGATATAATTTCTAGGGAATAAAGAACACATTTTATGTTCCTGAAATGTTAGATTTATTTTGCTTATTTTTGCTCCATGTGACATTTCTATCTTGTAGAAATCTGTGCATGCCCATAAAGTAGACAGATTTAGATCCCATTAATGATTAATATTGTTTCAAAATTGAAATCCATGATTCATTGTTTGTACAGAGATGAGCTCTAATATCGTGAATGAATAATGGGAGATATTACACAAAAGAATTCATATTCATTCTATGAATAAAATGGTAGACAGATTTTGAATAAGCTGCACAAATTATTTCACTAAGAAATCAGTCTGTATACAAAAAGGAAAACTGAGTTTAAGGCACTAGAGTAAAATTAATGAAAATGGTGGAATTTTACATTTTAAGAACATTTAGACCAGTCCTACTTCCAGAAACAACATTTTCTCGTTCTAATGTCAAGAACCTATAGAGTTAGACCACCAAGGATTCAGCTCTCAGTAGCCATATATAGGTCTATGACCTTCAAAAAGTTATTTAAACCACATAAGACTCATCAGTACTATTTGTAATATGGGAATATGCCTATGTTACAGAAATGTTTGCATTTTTAAAGAAGGGATGTCTGGCACAATATAATATTATCACATTAGTTGATGGTTCAGTTTTCTAATTACTGATTTCTCTGATTCTCCAGGCTACCTTCATTTCACTTTCACATATTTAGGGAATTCTTATTTGAAAGGAAAACAACTATAGCTGTCCTGCTTTTATTCCACAATGTCAGCGAAGACTAGGTATGTTGAAATTTTAGTGCTTTCAGTAAAACTCGATAATTTAAAAAAATGTGCCATGGAAACACTTAAAGGATTCATGAAAGGGCTATACAATCACTATGTTTTCTTATTTCCTTAAAATTCTTGACTAGTAAAGAAATAGCTGATGCTTAGTTTTATACATTGATAAAGTATGTTTACAGATTTTCATATTGTCAGTGACAGGGTTCTTTATTTTTTTTAAAAAAAGCATGACAAAATGCTTCTCGTTTTTTAACCACTGACTTGTATCAGCCCTAGGATAACATACGTTTTAATTTTTTTAAACCAGCTTGATATGTAATAGGTAAAAGTGATTTCTGATGATACATGGCAGTATTTATTGTCTCCTTATTATCCAAACACTTCATTGGGGTTATTTCTTTTTAGTTCTCTAGCATGTCTTCTCAGTGTTCATTGCCCAGACTTCTACATACTTCTTCCTCAGAATTTGTCTTCTCACTTTACATTATCCTGTGAAATCTCTCTTTTAGCCACAAATACATTTAGTATTTATACACTGGTGACCCTCAAAAGTGCACCTGACTCAGCCCTTTCTCCTGAGAACAAGCCTTTATATCTCTCTTTTCACACCTGCACGTAGGTGAGAGTCAGTCGGGTCTAACTGAACGTGCCCACAAGAGCATGACCTTTGCACTTAGTGGTGAAGATCTTTACTCCACCTGCGTGGTTTCCCACCTTAACAAAGAACATCAGTGTCCTTGTGATTCAACTTAGAAACCTGAGAGACACCTTGACTTTCCATTCTCCCTCCCTGCCTTCCGCTCCTGCTCCATTTTCTGAATCACTAAATCCTGAGAACCTCCTAATCCATCTATGACTCTTAGACCTCGCTGTAACTGTCCTCGTCTTAAGGACAAATCCCTTATCAGCTTCTGCAACAGGACTCTATTCATTATTTGTATTCACACTTGACACATCACCCACATATTCTTCTCTCAGTAGCCTGAGTGATGGTTATTACATGAACAATCTGTAATTCACTCTCCTGTTTAAAATCTCTACATTAATTTATTTTTAAATTATTGTGGAATACAGCTAGCATATTAAAGTGTCTAAAACCTGAAATAGAGGTAAAGAGCAACAATAAAATAAACAGCTGTGTACCTACAACCAAGTCACGGTGTAGAACGTTAAATGCAGCTTACAGCATCCACTCCCTGACCACTTCCTTTTTTCCCTCCTCCTCAAATCAACCACCATCTCGAAACCTATACCCATTCCTCCCACATTTTCTATCTCCTTCATTATCCAATTATGCATCCATAATTAAAACTCTATCAAGTATTGTATACTTTAGACACCATATAACTGGGAATCATGTTGTGTTTATCTTCTAAGACAGACTTCCTTCACTCCAAATTATGCTTCTGGGAATCAATGCTATTAATGCATGAGGTTTGATTTTATTTTTTTCTGTTTTATTGAATATTCTACTATGATTTATCCATTCTAGATTGATATACATTCTGATTGTTTTCAGTATTTTGCTATCATGAGCATTGTTACTCTTAACTCTTGTAAATGTCCTGGTACACATGTGTGAGAGATTTTCTAAGTTACACGCTCAATAGTGTAGGTCCTGCATTGTAGAGAATGGCTGTGCTTCCCAAACAACATTGCACCTTAGAATCACCTGGGGAGCTTCCAAAGCTCCCAACGCCCACGTCTCATCAATTAAATCAGACTGGCTAGAGGTGGAGCCAGGAACCAGAAGCTTATAAACATCCCAGGATGCTTCCCTCCTGCCCCACTTTGGGAGCCACAAGGCTAAGGGTGAATTTTACAAGGTGATGCCAAAAATGCTTTTCAAATCAGTCATATTCCATTCTTCAACTCCAGCGGCAGTGGGTGAGTGTTTCTGGTATTCTATATCTTCAACAAAGTTTTATATTATCCAATTTAAAAAACTTTGCCAAGCTGGTAGATGAGAAATAGCATTTACATGGGGTTTTATTTGTGTCTCCCTTAGTTGCTTATGAGGTTGAACGTTTGTTTTAACTTTTATGTGGGCCATTTCTGTTTTTTCATCTGTAAAAATTCTTTTCAGTTTTCTGCTTGAAATTGTATAGGTTTATTTTTCTATCTTTGATTTGGTAGAAAATATTTGTATTTTATTGAATATCTTTTGATATTTATGCATTTTTATCTGGCTATCAGAGTTCTTCCCTATTCTTAGGTTGTTAAATGCCCTCCCTTTCCAAATTTTAAACTTTATCAATTTTGTGGAGACAGGAGCATTTGTTGTGTTGATTACAATGTTTTCCCCCCTCAAATCTCAATGGAGTCTAACATTTTAAAATTGAACTATCCATGTGTTCTTTGAATAAGCCTTCTGTGTCTGTCATATTATTATTTCAATGTACAGCTAAATTCAATTTGCTAATATTTAGTACACTTGCATCCATTATTCTGAAGTGATGTTTGTCAATAATTTTCTGTGTTTATGTGTGGTGTTGCTTTTGTTCAGGTTTATTTTAATGCATATTTAATTTTTTTTAACTCCAGAAAGGTTTCCTTCTACATTTTGAGAAAATAACTTATTTTCCCATGTGGAATAGTTTTGTTTTTAAGGCACTGAAGTTAAACAGTTAAGCCTATATGATAAGAAACATTCTAACTCATTAGATACAAATTCTAGCTTTGTTATTTTCTAGCTGTGCCACCTTCTGCAATTCACATACCATCTGTGTGTGAGTGGGTGCTTTCTGATAACAAAGCAAGAAAAATTAGTTAAAATCATTCCCGGTGAGCTTTTCTTGTTTATTTGTTCGTTCTTAAAAGAGCAAGTAAAGCTAAACCTGATACATCTTACCAAGTGACTCGGTAGAAAGAGCATGGCGGAAGGTAAGACCACGGATGGTGGAGCCATCCTGTCTGATTTCAAATCCTGTCTCTGCCACTTACTAGCTGTGTGATCTTGGGGAGCCTTTATACCTGTGTGCCTCAGGTTCCTAAACTGTAAAACATGCCAGGTTGTAGTAGCCAGCTCATAGGTTTGCAAAGTGGATTAAATGAGTTCATATTTGCAACGCACTTAAAGTAGTTTTTAGCACAGAGTGAGTACTGCATACAGGTTGCTAAATAACTAATAAAGAAGATGCGTGGGTTCCTTTTCATCTCCCTTGCCTCCCACCTGAGGCTGCCAGCACCACTTTCTAGAATCCTAACTGGAAGACAAGTTCACATGCATGGCTTTTTATCTACACGTCAAGTTCTGTAGGTATATACCTAGTATAGATTATTTCTTGTACCGAGATGAGTTGCTTTCTGGCTTGTTTTTTGATTTTCTACGTATTTTAGAGGTTAAATCATTTCTTTCTTATACAGTGCTTTCCCCTCCTTTCCGCCATTATTTGTTCATGATGCCATTAGTTCTGGGTGGTTATTCTCCCCTACTCTTTCTCAAAGACGCAGTGAAAGTGTCCCGGCCATTCTTGAGGCTTCTGAGTGTTCACAATTAATCTTTGGCTCTGGTGAGCGAGGGCTCGTTTGGAGAGAGAGCCTACATCTTCCCAGCAAGGCTGAGTCTCTGCTCTTACTCCATTTTGTTTCTTTCCGAATTAGGGGAGAGCATCGTGAGATGCGTTAAGATTCTTCATCTCGGTGTAGCTCTCTGACGAGGGATTTGAGAAGCTGCTGTCAATTCTGTCAGTTCGGTTTTAGGATTAAAACGTGCACAAAGCTCATCTACCAGGAATAATGCCCAGGAGGTGCACAAACATATACACCAAACCTAATTAAAGGTGTGTAAAATACTAAGTTTTACATCAGTTTCTCCTTAAAAATGGCTAGGTCTGATGAAAGGTGCAGATGAAACTTTTACCTAATATATATGGAAAAGGACATGTTTATTTCCTAGTAACTAATTGCTACGTTTACAATTGAATATGCACACATGTGTTGTCAGTCACAATAACAATACCCTTTTTATCTGATATCATACTTCTAAATAGAGAACTGTCACGATGACAGGGCGTTTCTGGCTCCCAGTGTACGTCCCTGTAACTAACGTCTTTACAAACTCATCCTAAGGCTCATCCTACAAGTATCTCATCTTAGGAAGAGAAATACACCACATGAAAATACCTTGCCTTCATTTGGCATTTTCAGAGTAAGGTATAATTATCTTCAATTGTCTCTTTTCTGAATTAAAAATAGTTTTAGCTCATCTATACAAACCCTAGAAATTTCCACTTAATGGTAAAGGTCAGTGAAACAACTGAAATATAGAGATACTTAGAATAAAGACAAAAACTCCTTTTACATAGGAAAATAGTCAAAACTTTCTGTGATAGGCCAATGGTTGCAGAAAAAGAAATCTGTTTCAAAAATGAAAAAAGAGAGGCTTTGTCACTTCAGTTCTTACAGGGTATATTATCTTATCAGGTCTTTCACCAAGTGTTTCACCAAAGCTCATTTTCATCTGTGTCTAGACTTCAGTATTATTTCTGCAATTCTTGAATATTGGGGCCCTTTCTTTATTCTCAGCCCTAAAAATGGAGTTGTCAGAACAGCAAAAAGCATAGCATCTGACAGAACTGCAGGAGCCAAAGTCACTTCATTACCCAAAAAATCTCCTTGAGCTATAAAATTGTGCATCGAAATCCCTTTGAGTGAAATTCTCCTCAGGCTGGACAAGGAACGTAACTTTGGGGGCTCACCCTGCTCTTTGCTCTACAGTTGACCTTTAGATGACCATTTGAAACAAAATAAGTGATCTCCTTTAAGACTCTAAAACAAAAAATCACTATCGCCTCTCTCAGTTCATAAACTACAGCATTTGTTTTCTTTAGAAGATACACTTGTGTTTTTTTTTTTTTTTTTTTAAAGAAATTCACGTTCTTTTATTTATTTATTTATTTATGACTGTGTTGGGTCTTCGTTTCTCTGCGAGGGCTTTCTCTAATTGTGGCAAGTGGGGACCACTCTTCATCGCGGTGCGCGGGCCTCTCACCATCGCGGCCTCTCTTGTTGCGGAGCACAGGCTCCAGACGCGCAGGCTCAGTAGTTGTGGCTCACGGGCCCAGTTGCTCCGTGGCATGTGGGATCTTCCCAGACCAGGGCTCGAACCCGTGTCCCCTGCATTGGCAGGCAGATTCTCAACCACTGCGCCACCAGGGAAGCCCACACTTGTGTTTTAACATTAGCTTTTGTTTTAACTCCTCTTAGAGCTAGTCATAGTGACATTAAGGAGCCTCTTTCTAGCCTCTTAATTGTAGAAATCAGTGATGTTCTTGATTGGCCTAATAAGGTTCAGTGTAGTCACATATATTTCAGCTGTCTCACCAGGCAGTTGCAGGTTCAAGGGAAATAGTCACAGTTACAGGTGAGGAGCATGGATCTGGGCTTCCAGAAAACTGGGGGAAGAAACCTGTCCTCTTTTTAACATCATTATACTTGAAGATAATTTTCTTGTATTCCTATCTACACCATTTTGTATTTTCACCTGTAAGTTATTATTTAAGAGATCCAAATAAGTGAGTCTATACACACTTTTATTCCTGTTTATATAAAGTTCAAAACAGATTAAAGTGGTTAAGGATATATAAGTGATAAAAGCAAGGAAGGGATCTCTAGAAAGGTTAAGGGAGTGACATGAATTTAGTGGTTGTATTCAGTAGGGGCAGGCTATAATGTTCTGGAATGAAAGCTATATCTATTGATACTTCTTGACTTAAGTGGTGTGATAATGGTGTTCTCTGTGTACTAATTTGTTAAGCTGTACATTTTTATTTTATGATTTCCTCTGTTTTCTCCCAATTAAAATTTTAATAGTAACAAAAGATTGCCTTACCAGAAAAATTCTAATGCATTCAGAGGCAAAAGAAGGATAAATTTGATTGAAATTTTAAGTATTTTACTGGTTAAAAATAAATATAAAATAGAATAAAATTTCCAGCCTTATTTAATTTTAAAGAGCAGGAAAAGTAATGCCCTTTATTTCTCCAATCCTGGCGAGCCCCTAAAATGGATTTGAAAAGTCAGAATTATAGATAAAGAATTGATAAGAAAACAGAATTATTATTGTCAACCTCAGCAATACATGTGAGATTATATGTCTAGACTGGAATTATGGGCAACAATATAAATGATTTTTACCAGTTAAGTATCTCTTATTATAATTTGAACCCCAAGTCAAAATAAAGAAGCTTAAATTTAGACAAATATTGATCAATACTTATTAAAGCTTGATTAAGTAAGTTGATTAAACATCAGGTCTCTAGGAACTAAACTGGAATTCCTCAAGCTTTTTTATATTTTCAAATGTTTTTTCATAACTATAGCTCTTAACAGACAGAATACTAGAGATCACGTGATTAATGAAAACCACTGTAGCAAACATTTCCAAATGTAGACATACTTTACAGATAGAATTTAGAGTGGAAGTTCTTGGTGCATCTGAATTAGTTGTTTTGATTGATATTTATTTTTTTATGTTATAACATATTATTGATATCAAATAGCACAGTATTTTAAAAGGAAAATGTAGACTCAGTGACTTGTGACAATTTAGACATTAAATATTTTGAAAGTTAATGATTATCTTATGTTTAAAGAGTAGGACACATTTTCCTTGGCTGACACTGATTCATGTAATTGCTCCTTGATAGAAAGCCCCAATTAACGCCTATAGGATTTGTAAAAGACAGTGAGGTAAACATAGTGTTCATACTTAAGCATTTTGGGTTATTCCTCCAGGCTGTATATTTTACTCCATATTCATTTAGGTAGGATTTCTGAGCAAGAATTTTAAGTGAAATGAAGAATCCAAATTCAAAATATTAATTCGTTCTAAAGGTATTTAATTATATAATTTGTATGGACATCAAAAACACATTAATGACTAAATAGAGGCCAGTTAAGTCCATTTAACTATTGTGACAACTATAAAAATAAAAACGAACTCTGCACACATTTTGAGAAAGGTTCACATGAGACCCTGTACTTGCCAGTTTCATCTACAAACATAACAAGAAAATATCTGGAATAAATGAAAATGTTTTCCCTGTATTTAATAATGATTTTTCCAAAAATAAAAATAGCATTTATACTTTCACTTGGAAAATGAATCCCCAGGTCTATCTTTAGTACAAAAATTAAGAGAAAAAAAAAAGGGATAAATTTCAGTGTATCTTTGAGACTGCCTAATGCAACAAAAAATTGCTAAAAGCTAATTTTATTAGGAAAAAAATTGCCTTGAGTCACTTCTGAAACACTTCAGCAGAGATAAAGATATCGACACCTATCTGAGACGTCACACTTAGAGGATATAGCTACCTCATTATCTGAATCAAACGTCCCAGGGGCAGTAGAAATGCTGGTAAGAGCGATGCTTCCCTCAGTCTAGAGTGAGTAAGCAGTGAGTAACTGAAACAACAAACAGACAAAAAAACAAAACAAAATAGCCCCCAAACATGGAGTTGTTTATTTTTTAAAATGCTTGCCTATTCTTTCAATCATGACAATGATGCTAATTAGGTAATAGCTTCAAATACCTTGTACTAAAGAAGAGTTTTTAATATAGTAGAATTGATATGGTGTCCATTTTTATCCTATTGTTTTGTATTGACTTCTTCAATAATTTCCTCAAGCCTTTGACTGATACTCTTAACCCTATATGACTGGTAACCTTGTAAGAAGAGACAGACAAAGGGAAGATGGTCATGTGAAGATGGAGATAGATTAGAGGAATGCATCTACAAGCCAAGATGATGAACCACAAGGATGGCCAGTAGCTATGAGAAGCTAGGGCAAAGCAAGGAACGTTCCTGCCCTAGATCTTTCAGAGAAGGAATCAACCCTGCTGATGCTCTTTATTTTGGACTTAGAGCTTCCAGAATTGTGGGGTAATACAATTCTGTTTTAAACCATCCAGGTTTTGATGCTTTGACTTTTTCCTCCTCATTCTGTGTCATATGAAACTGACAGAGTTGCCACAGGAAACTAATACAACATATATGAGAATATCTTTTCTGGGAGTAAAAAAGACCTAACAGAATTGTGATGGATGGATGTATCCCTTCAGTCTCTTGATCGGCCATAATTCCGTAGAGGAAATCATTGTTGCTCCTTCAGCCCCATCTTGAGTGCTTATGATTCTAAGCTCACCATGGTTTGAGCAATGCTATGAGAATATGTTTTGTGTTAGGTAGATTTTCTGATATTTGCACCGATTTGTTCTTGTTCTGAGTTATCGAGCTACAGAGCATAAATTTACCATCCATTAACATTAGAGCTTTTAAAATACTTGAAAGAGCACATTGCCTATACCCTAAATCTTCTCTTTTTCTCAGAATACTTGCAATATAAAGGACTGAAATGTTTACAGTCACATATTAAGGGATGTAACTCAATCATTACAAATGCATGCATGCACATACACTCACACCCCTATCTGTTTTGTAAAGCAGATCTTAAAAGAAATCCATTCAGTCTTAACAAGTGATATGATAAAGTCTGAAGGGATAGCATGAAAAAGTTTGTCATAAAATAAATTCTTAAAGGACTTTTCTAGTTACAAGAAACTACTCTTAGCCTGTGAACATCATGGAGTCAAGATTAAGACAAGCCTTTGAATATCTTGGTGAATATAATGGTTTGTACTGTGCAAGCTTACCATAAATACTCATTCAAATTGATTGGTAATTATGGGTCATAGTTGGAAAAAGAAATGCGAAGTAGTATTTGCCCTTTCTTTTGCATATTTGTTAGAATCTATAAAGAATAAAAAAAATCATCTAAAAAAATCACAATTCTCTTAAAATATGTGGATATGGAAGGGCAAGGCAAATCAAAGCCACATGACTTCGACTTCACATTGCCCTTGGTACAAGCAGCTGGTTCTCCGACACATGGCATGTTCAGAAACATAAAGGGTGAATGTGCATCTCTATTAATTACCAGATGGTGTTCCTTCATGGTTTTTCTTTTTTTTTTTTTTTTTTCATTTTTTCTGTTTGAGATTCATGATATGTTCTCTTACTACATTAACCGCTTATAAAAGATCTTCAAATTAAGAGAAACTGGGGGCGGTGGTTGTAGATGGATGGATGTGTCTGCGTTTATGTAATAAATAGTCTTTGTTACAAGCATCTCCCTGGAGGCTTATTTTAGGACTGACTTGTGATCCACCCGCCGGATGAATCTGTGGTTTAATGTCACTTGCTCTGATAGTCTGTCCTGCCTTGCTTTCATATGGTTTTCTACTTCATTCTTAGGTTATGCATTTTGACACTCCATCTGGTGTTCAAATCCTTCACTGAACTCATAATAGAACAGCCTGTCTTTTTAGTAGTTGGAAGTTTTGAATAATCTGTCTTCTCTTCTTCAACCATTTGGAGATTTGTTCCCTGTCTTCATAATGGTAGGAAGCCCTCAAGAGCAATGCATGGGATTGGATCCATAGGATGTGTGAGGGCCCATGTCTATCTCACTGGTAAACTGCAATTACCAACCTACCCTGGAGCATGTGAAAAAGCATAAAACCCAGAGGACTTGAAGGAGGCAGTCAACTAGGAATACACTGTTAGGATAAATTTAACAGTTCATATTTATGGCATAATGGAAGTCATTTCTTAGCAAATGCTAAATATTTTTTAGCTATCAAGGATTTGTTTCAAAATCTTTACTTCTGAGTTGGGATTGTACAGATCTTAGTTTAGATTGTTGATGTGTATGAATGGCAAACTGAAGTCTTTGATCTTTGGTTATTTTCTTATTGTATCAAAATATATGGGATGGATAATGTTCAGAATATTCCCAATACTTAAAAAATTTTATCATTAAATTTTAAAACATTAATCAGGTATTCAATTTCATAAGTTGCAGTTTGGGATATTTTATAACATAGATTAATGATTTTATTTTTGCTTATTATCCTTTTCACCTTTGTCCATTGAATTGGTAATAGAATCAAGCCATATTCCAATATTTTTTGCAGAAACTTTAAGGATTTCAATAACTAAATTGCTTAAAAATGTTACATGTAACTTATTTCTCATTTTAAAAATTTAAAAAATTTTTGAAGATGCCCTTATTCAATTATAGGTAATAAAATCAGAGTTTATCTTTTTATGAGTTTTATATTGTAAACATTTTCCAAGTAAAATACTATTTGAGCTTTCTCAGATTTGAGGTATTTCACTGTATGGATATTAATGTATATCAAGGATCAAAAGTATGTTTCAAAAGATAAAATATTTTTATTATTTTTTACTTAGTTACAATGTTTTTCCTCATTACAAAATGTAACTTCAGAAATGTAAATGATATAGGTAAAAATCATCCTGAACAGCACCATCCAACATTAACCTCTATGAATCTTCTAGAATAGTGTTTAATTGTACACACACGTATCTGTATGTCTGTCTATATGTAAATAATTCAGGACTCTTCTGATTGCTTCAAAAACATTTATTTATGGGGCTAACAGAAAATGTTCGCTTAACAAAGCCCAAGACTAGAGATATTGAACACACTATCAATAATTACATATCTTTAGAAGATTATTTATTTTCTTTCACTTTCATTCTTTGGAATATTCACTTTGACTTTAGAATTCTTGTAATTCAATATTTTTAATGGCTGGATAAATACAAACACACTTAAACTCATGCACACACACAGTGATGATCATCAGTAGTTGAAACAATTTGAACGCATTTCTTGATGATTCACTAGTGCCTGTTTATCTAATGGTAAGTTTGAAGGAACATTGGCATCTCTATAATCACAGAAACCAGGAAGACCTGGTATGAAACTGTAGCAAGTTCTAGAGCCATGCTTCTTAAACATATAGATCACCCAGTGATTTTATTAGAGTGTAGATTTTGATTCAGTAGGTCTGCAGTGGGATTGCATTTCTAAGAAGCTCTCAGGTACTACTGTTGCTGCTGATTCTAGGACCACATTTTATATAACAAGATGGAGCAAGGAAGTCCTGTTGAGTGGGCCCTGGATAGGCCTGTCACGCTCAGCACATCTTAGGTTAGTGGATAATCAATCAAAAGTGTCCACAGTTACGGTTTTATAGATGCAATATGACTACAAAAGTCAATGCAAAAGTATAGTGATTGTTCCTCATTTTGTTATAAACTATAAACAATGTGATAAATTGGCACACATGGCAGAGTATGAAACATGGAAGTTCAATCTAGGTAATCTGGCTTACAGAAGGAAGTTTGTGCATGCACATGAGCTGAATTTGCTGAATTTTCAGGAAGAAATGGTTGGGCTCAGCATGTCTAGCAAATGCCCCATAGGTGGTTTTCACTTATTTGGTAGGACTCAGTGGTGCATAGATTAAAAACCCACTGAGATAAATACCAACCTGCCCGTATCCCTAAAGAACTAGGGATACTTGAGACATCAGGCTTAAGTAGTATCTTCCAGCTTAATGGTATTTGAAAGAATGCAGCCTTTGAGCTTATCACAGTCAAGTATAACCTCTGCAGATTTGTATGGCAGATGCTCAGTTTTGGCAAGACTCAAATCCAGGTGTTCATGGCACTTCATTAGAAAACCTAAAAATGATCTCTTGGTTTAAGCCCTAGCAGGCTAAAGATAGAGAGGTGACCTAATTTTTGGAGTGAACCTAAGTCTGGGACCCCTGGTAGCTCAAGATCTTAGAGACTTATTAGTACAGTCTCATGGGGAACCAAGTTATCTAATTTATTTATGCTAGAGATTCAGTGTGGTGTCTTTGACTGTGGATGTTCCCATTTAATACTTATAACAGACATATGGATATGTTTGTTTTTTTTTGTATGAAAAGTCCAGAGTCAGCAAGATTAAGTTACTTGTCCAAACAGCATACCAAGAATTTAGAGTTAGAACTTGATTTTCTGATTAAATGTTTCACATAACAAGTGCTAGTGATTCTTTAAATGTAGCATTCATTCATTCATTCAATCATTTGTTTGCTTGCTGTGTATTTGCTTATTTATTTGTTGGTTTATATTAAGCTTTGTTGGCTTTCCCAATGTGACAATTGAATAATATTTGATAGGTATTTTTACCAGGGTGGTAGTGTGGCAATTGGGTCCATGTAGAGGGAATTCGCAGTCTGTAAATTCCCAAAGGACACTCATCCCCAAATATACACATATTACAGATATATTTTGTCTAATTAGAATGTGTATGCTGCTTGGTTAAAGATTTTCAGATGACCCTGTTGAGGGTTTCCATTCACGCCCAAGATATCTAGAATAGGTATTTAAGGAGAAGTCATCAGGAGGCTTGTCAGAGTTCCCTGGGTACCCAGCTGTCAGCCAACGTGGTGAGAGAGTCCAGGGAGCTGTCCTCAGAAAGGTGCTTCTGTGCCACTGTGCCATATCCTGCAATAAGATGTATTGCTAACATAGGGGCTATGAAGCAAGGGCCTTGGGGGTGCCTTGTTATCAGTGTGCAGTCCTAGACTCAGACCAACGCTGCCCTATTTCTACTAGTTTCCTCTCTAACATTTAAAGGTGCACTAGTTTAAAAGTGTTGAGGGAAGCTTTTACCAGGGGGCTGTATGCATGATGCAAAAAGAATAATATGGAAAAGTACTTGGCAAAAGTGTAGGAACAAAAAATTAAACTCAATTTCCATAAATGGCTAGCATTCGTTTATAGTGTTTTTATTGTCTACAAATGCTATGACTCAATTTCTTCCACAAGATTGAACACGTAAAGGTGGCCAGTTAGCTCAGTCGGTTAGAGCATGGTGCTAATAACATGTAAAAATTTGAAAAATGATTGGGAATATTTGAGAAGCAGTAAGTTTTAAAGGCAATTTTGGAGGAAGCCGCAATAATTATATTTATTAGCTGTACAGTGTTGAAGTAAAGAATAACAATCATAGAAGAATGGTAATCTTGGTGTTTCAATGCAATTATAGAGGCAAGTAATTTGAAACAAATACACTTCTGCCTTCTAATTAAGATAAAATTCTTAATCAGGAAAATATTACCAAACAGAAAAAATTATTCCTATGCAAAGGTTACTTTAAGTTTCTTATGTGTAATAAATTTTGTGTTAGGAGTAGTCCTTAATTACTGGGAGACTAATTATCTGCTTTGTCTGTATCCCAGGACCTTTTTAACTCCTAGGTTTCCTCCAGTTGGCCACTTTTTGCTGCTCCCCATGCCTGTTGTGTGTAGGGGGGTGCAGAAACTGGAGAACAAGTTCTAAAAGCCAATACACAGAAAAAAGAGAGAAAAAACTCAAATTCATCCATTTTGATATTTAATTAAAGACAGTAATACATACCTAAGAATGAAGCTGACTGACAATTTAAATGAATTTTCAGATATTTTGTGTGACTATCAATTTGAAATGAGTGGAAGAGAAAATTCCTTTAAATCAATTTAACAAAGAATAGTATAAAAAATATGCAAAATATATTTCACATTTGTCATCAGTGGTGCTAAGAATTCAACTCAAATGAGTGTTCCTACCTGTGGTTTGAGTCTTCACGCAGGAATTTAAGCATCTGTTGTTTACAGTCAAGATATTTTTACTCAGAATATTAACAAAGTTCGTATTTCTTGAAAAATAAATGAGTACAAGTTGCGAACATTTTATTTTATACTGCCATATCATTTTTATACTTCTCAATAGCAAAAAAGAACTGTCATAAATGATTTCCAAAAATCTTGATTCGCTTGTCCTACTGTAAGGAAGCACTAGTCTTAGCAATGAAAACTTTCAATTAATATTAAAGTATTATTTCTAATGAGGAAGTGAACAAATTTGGGGCACAAAAGTTCAAAAAGTGATATGTTACTTTTTTTGGTAACATATCAAAAAGTGATATATTACATAACGCCTCCATAAAGGATACGGATACCTCAATGGTAATGCTAGAAGTGCCTGGGGATCCTGCGACACTGGGTGTATAGTAGATGGTAACTCTTGTCGTGTAACAATCCTCCTCCATCTAGAAACAGTGGACTAATTTATTCATTTATTTTTATTTCATTTTTCAACCCTTACTGATACGTAACTGACACAAAGCATTGTGTAATTTTAAGGTGTACAACGTGATGACCTGATACATTTACACATCTCGAAATGATTACCGCAAGAAAGTTAGTTAACACATCCCAATGAGTTTCACTCTCCCTAAAACACGGTATTATGGCTCGAGCTAGTCCATTGTGTTCTAGTGGCTATAAAACAAATTACTCCCAAATTAGTGCCATTAAAGAACTGTTTATTTTACTCAGATTCCACTGGTTAGGAATTCAAGGAGGGCACAGGAGGGGGGATTGTCTCTGCTCTGTGATGCCTGAAGCCTCATCATAAGGTGTGAAGACTGAGGTGTGGAATCTTACAAAGACTCACTCATGTGTCTGGTGCTCTAAGACTCAAACAGCTGAAGGCTGGGCTGCTGGGGCATCTGTCTGTACCGGTGGCAGTCTCTGTATCTCTCCAACAAGACGGCTTCAAGGTCGCCAGGTTTCTTACATAGTGACTCAGGGCTCTAAAGTCATATCCCAAAAGAGAGGGCAGGTCAGGAGGAACATGTATCACCTTTTCTAACCTGGCATTAAGGCTAGCCCTCCCGTATTCACAAAATAATAATAAAAAATAGGAACAAAGACATGAGATGGCTTTCAATGTTTGTAACGTGTGCTCTTTTCCACTCCACTGAAAAAGCAAAAGTAATTGTATGACATTACTGACAATCTTCTTGAGATAAAAGCGAGAGGCAAGTTATTTTGAGAGCCGAAAGCTGTGATTAGATCATGCTCAGGGAGAGGGATGCATTTCTGTCGCTCCTTCCGAATATGGCTTGGGTGGGAGGATGGGACTCTCCAAGTTCAGCTAGAAATCCAAAAAAAAAAAAAGTAAGGAAAGCAGAGACTTAAGAAATCAGAAGTAATATCTGATCCTTATTTTCTGTTACCCTAAACAAAATAAAGGGAATTTATTCAAAAAACCTCCTGACAAATGTAACTCCTGACTTTGACTTTTTTATTCATTGCCTTTAAAATACACCCATCAATTAATTTGTAACTTGGAAACTAGACTGGAGTTCTCCTGATCTTTGGTGGTAAATTCCCATAGAACATGAGAGAGTTTGACTAATATAAGTATCAAGAATTTGTCCCCATAGTTGGACATTCCTGTGAGTCATGTTTAGATGTCCCAGACTTCGCCTCTGCCTCCTGTGCTGTGTAGTAAATGATCGTAACTACATGTGCCTTTCAAAATAGGAAAATGTAGATCTACATCCTGGTCATTTCTAAGTGCATATACTAATATTATTTGGTTAATTTGTATCTCAAAATAAGCAGTGGTGTCTGGGAAGGGCTACAAGAGCGTGGAAGCTTAAAACTTCAAGAGTTGTAAGAGCTTTGCATGTAAAAAAAAAAAAAAAAAAAAAAAAAAAGTTAAATATAGTTACATAGGCATTTACACAATTTGAAAAGTGATAACAAGTTCAATTATATGCCCTCCTGATAGTAGAATAAAAGGTAAGGTTAAATAAATCATTTCTTTAAGCAATTTATTAAGAAGAGAATATTATACCCTCAAAGTGAAATCCTATTACACAAATATTACAATTAAAAAAAAAGGAACGCTTAAAGAATTTTAATACAAATTATCAAAATGTCAGAGTTATTACATAAATGCAGTTTTTTAAAATTCCCATATCAGTTGTATTTCTAATGTGTCATATGGCCTTTGACATACTAAACTAAATATCACAAACTTAGGTAATTTGGGTCATTTAGTTTTGCTAAAAGAATATCTGTATATACAAACAGCGGCCAAATATGCATATATATGTCAACTTATTTTAAACTGCGTTTTTTTAACTGAGTTTTAGATTTATAAACAGTACTGTATTCTTATCTATCAACTTTTAGTTAAATGAAAGTTAACAAATATAATAGTTTAAAATAATTTTACAAGAAGTCATATTTAAAAATGATACCCCCATAAGAAGAGAGTACGTTAGTACATTTGGCAGTAAATTGTGGAAACACAGACCAAAAATTATGGCATTTTCCCCCCACAAAGTGTTAAGTATACAGGAAACAAAAATAAAATTGGAATCAAAAATTTTTAAAAATTGGAATACTTTAATTTTATATAAGGATACAAAGTCTATTTATAATGATCAAAATATTAGATAGTAATATCCCTTATGATGGAAACGACTGGAAAACTCAACATTTAAAGAGAATTTTCAGGATAATTGAAAGTGAACTGACACAACCCATGTGGCTTACTTTTACACAAATGTAAACTGAATGTTCACTCAGAACCCACATGCTGTATTTTTACATATAGTTCCCTCCTTCAGTGAGTTGAGAGATATGAAAGTAGCCATAGAAAGTATAATCTCTTTAATGTTAGACTACCTGGTGGTGAGTAACTTCTCTCACTCTTATGCACCCATCTCTCCCTGTATTATCTTCAGTGCAGTGACCCCTATTCTTCAGCTTAATGGAGCACTTCCAGTTTTCCTGGAAAAAATTAAATTGACAACATTAAAACCCCCTTTTGAGGTAGAATTATTGCTAATAAATACTTACAATAACTACACAAATATATTTAAAAGTTAGTGTATTGCAAATTATTACTAGCTTTCTGAACAGAGTTTGATTTATTTAAAATAATGTGTGAGTATATTCATCAGAGATATTGGCCTGTAATTTTCTTTTATTGCAATGTCTTTGTCTGGTTTTGGTATCAGGGTAATGGTGGCCTCATAGAATGAATTTGGGAGTGTTCCCTCCTCTTCAATTTTTTGGAATACTTTGGGAAGGATAGGTATTAGCTTTTCTTTATATGTTTGGTAGAATTCCCCTGTGAAGCTGTCTGGTCCTGGACTTCTGTTTGCTTGGAGTTTTTTTTTTTTTATTACAAATTCAGTTTCACTGCTAGTGATTGGTCTGTTCATATTGTCTTATTTTTTCCTGGTTCAGTCTTGGAAGGTTGTACGTTTCTAGATGCTATACAAAGTAAATTGTTTAATAAGAACTTGAGCTGAAAAATTCTAGATATGCATTTGGAGCAGAGAAGGCGTGTCTGTGTCAAGGGGGTAGCCTCAGGTAGTCGTTAATGATGTTTGTAATTAAAACAGTGATTTTTTTTTCAAAAGATCAGAAGTTGAGCTATCAATAAAATTTACCTAAAAATTATGTTCCTTAAACCTATCCATTTTTTGCCTTTACATAATATGGAATCAATTATTCTTTTTTTAAATTAATTTTTATTGCGGTATAGTTGCTTTACAATGTTGTGTTTCTGCTGTACAGCAAAGTGAATGAGCTATACGTATACATATATACACTCTTTTGTGGATTTCCTTCCCATTTAGGTCACCACGGAGCACTGAGTAGAGTTCCCTGTGTTATACAGTAGGTTCTTATTAGTTATCTATTTTATACATAGTATCAATAGTGTATATATGTCAATCCCAATCTCCCAATTCCTCCCATCCCCCACTTCCTGCCCTGGTATCCACATGTCCATTCTCTACATCTGTGTCTCTATTTCTGCTTCACAAATAAGTTCATCTAGATCGTTTTTCTAGTGGAATCAATTATTCTTAAATATGTCTTTAATAAAAACAAACAGCAAAGCCCATAGCACAGTGTAGGCTGAAGGCCACTGTGCACCGAGTGGCCCTGTCGCCATGCAGGTCACTTAATTCACACAAGGGGAGCCCAAAGGACTGTTTCTAGAATTAGAATAGATGATTAGAGAAAACTGTCTCTCATATGTTGTCTCCCTTATGCTTCATGCAGAGATAGCTCAAAACTGCTTCATCAGATTTGGGCAGAGATGTTCACATGTGATAAAGACCAGGGATGTTTCCTGATAATAAAATGTTTAGACAGCTTCATTTTTGGTCTAAGCATGACATCATTTTAGACACAGGCATTCATTTCACATTCTTGTTAATTTTGGTTCTTTTAGTGGTAATTCAAAAGCAAATAACACCTTTACTTATCATTACTCCACTGTGGAACTGTTTACTTTAGGTACAGACATTTCTTCATCTCTTTTCTTTACCAGGTGATGAAGCAGGGTGCTAAATGACCAGAGGCTTCTAGATAGGAAATAATGTATGAAGATCAAGATTTTGTGTGAACTGTTTACAGACACTCATAGTTGGGAAAATAACTCAAACTCATCATATTTATAGTATAAAGGGTAAAATATTAAAGAGCATCTTATGGTTCCTTTTGACAGCTTTCCTAAATTACATGGCTGGATTTGACATAGTATCGTTTTAACTTTCTCACAGGGGAATGTTCACGCCTGTTATCTCTTGACAAAAATTCCTTTAAAGGGAAAGAAAGCAATAAATTCCTTGATTATAGAGATAACTTGACAAGTATCTGTCAAAGAAAATGCACATGTTGTATGAATACGTTTCACTCACAAAGTAATAAGTGCTCTGATGTCATGGGTGTGAAGGCATGGCGGGATAAACAAGCAGCTATTAAGGGAGAACATAATCGAAAAGAAAGATTGGAAGTGCTGATAGATTAAAAGGACTTCCCAATGTTCAACACATATAAATCTATTCAAATGCTTTCTTCTTCATCCATCCATGTCTGTGTACACACACACACACACACACACACACACAATCTGGAATGGTATTCACCTGATATTTATAAAGATTATTTCTTTTTTTTTTTTAATTAATTATTTATTTTTGTCTGTGTTGGGTCTTCGTTTCTGTGCTAGGGCTTTCTCTAGTTGTGGCAAGCAGGGGCCACTCTTCATCGCAGTGCGCGGGCCTCTCACTATCGCGGCCTCTCTTGTTGCGGAGCACAGGCTCCAGACGCGCAGGCTCAGTAATTGTGGCTCAGAGGCCTAGTTGCTCCGCGGCATGTGGGATCTTCCCAGCCCAGGGCTCGAACCCGTGTGCCCTGCATTGGCAGGCAGATTCTCAACCACTGCGCCACCAGGGAAGCCCCTAAAGATTATTTCTTGATGACAGAATTTGGGTTTTAATTTGTGTTTGGTGTGTCTCAGCATTTTAAAATACTTTGATTATAATACCATTGAGAACTGTGTTATAAGAATATATTACTCTAAAATTGTATAATTTTATTAATCTTAAAATTTTCATTTAAAAAGTTTGTTACCCATTATTGTGTACTAATTTTCATGGTACTATTCTCTAAAAGTTTTCATAAAATTAACACAAAATTCATGGACAAGAACAGCACATACCAAACAGGATAATGATGATAGTTTTAGAAATCTGTGGAACTTTCACTGTGCTTGGCTTTCAATGAAATAAACATGGCTTGATACCTTTGGTCAGTAGAAATCTTGCAAATCTAACTAAACATATTTTTAACATCTTTGAGATACAATTGACATATAATAAACTGCTCATATTTAGATCGTAAAACCCAAGTTTTGTCATATGTGTACACTTATAAGACATCACAGTAATCTTCTTGATGAACTTATCCATCATCCCCCAAAATATCATCATGCTCCTTCCTCCAAAGGCCCCCACCTTTCTACCCCCAGGCAACCACTCATCTGCTTTATTTCTTCATAGATTTGTTTGTTTCTTCTAGAATTTGATAGAAATCGAATAATATGGTATGTACTCTAATTTGCCTGACTTATTTCACTCACCAATATTTAACATAGACTGGGACATCATTTTTAGAGCAACTCTTTAGTATTTTTGAAATAGCCTAATGGTAACTTTATTCCCTATTGCATATTACTTTTGTGTGTGTTGGATTTTGCAGTGGGCAGAAGAATGTCATAAAATATTATTCTCCTGGACAGACCAAAGTATTGAAATAAAACAGTTTCATAGCTACATGACAGGCTATAATTACATTAAGAAAAATATCAACTCTAATAGGTGATGAAAGATTGGTTCACCTTATAGCAATGACGATTTTTTTCTTAATTTAAAGCTATAAGGTATTTCAGAATAAGGCATGTTCTTGGAGTTGTGTAATTAATGTTATTGGAAGGCCAACATATATAAATGTAATATATTCAGGCTTATTCGACAATAAAAACCTATGAATGTCTAAAAAAATAATTAAGGATGCTACGTATACTCCATAATTTCTGCATAGTTATAATCCGATCATATGTACAATATATATAAATTAGCAATATATCATTTCTTGTCTCTGCACTGCTCCCAGGCACTCTCTCCTGCCTTGTCACAGAGGCCTCCCAACTGGTCCCTCTACATCTGCATTCATCCTCCACGCTCTGTTCTCAGATAGACTGGTCCTTCTAAAATATGTTAGGTCATGTCACTACTCTGATCAAAACCCTGACACAGTAGCTTCTCATTTCTCTCTGAGTAAGAGACAAATTTTGTCTCTACCCTTGCTTTTGCTTATGTCAATTTTGGCAGTAATATAGCTAGGTTTGACAGAATAATTTTATCCAAAGATGTAAGGATCTTAAACAAGGTTGAATAGCTAGTATCCTTTCCGCCAAATGAGATTTATTACTTTGTACTTTTCAGGTGCGTTGAAACAAAGCAGAAACATAATTTAACAACTTTCAGAGAATTCCCTTACCTTGTCCGTGGATGAACAGAAAAGTTCATTATGCACATTAATTCACTTTTGATTCATATTAAGTATTTTTCCCATTTGCAGAATGTTGAAAGTTAGTTTAAAGCCGTGAATGGTGACCTGGTTCTAAGAACTTCCCCAAGAAAACGTTGCATTGCCAATGATTTATTGAGAGAATACAAGAATGAAATCAGTGCCCACTAGAACTAATGTGGCCTCTACTATGCTTCTCCTTTGTCTTTTTTTAAAAAAAAATTTATTGGAGTATAGTTGCTTTACAATGTGTTAGTTTCTACTGTACAGCAAAGTGAATTAGCTATACATATATCCCCTGTTTTTTGGATTTCCTTCCCATTTAGGTCACCACAGAGCATTGAGTAGAGTTCCCTGTGCTATACAGTAGGTCTCATTAGTTATCTATTTTATACATAGTATCAATAGTGTATATATGTCAATCCCAGTCTCCCAATTCATCCCACCTCCCTTTCTCCCTTGGTATCCATATATTTATTCTCTACATCTGTGTCTCTATTTCTGCTTTGAAAATAAGATCATCTATATCAATTTTTTCAGATTCCACATATATGCATTAATATACAATATTTGTTTTTCTCTTTCTGACTTACTTCACTCTATGACAGTCTCTAGGTCCATCCACATCTCTACAAATAACCCAATTTCGTTCCTTTTTATGGCTGAGTAATATTCCATGATACCGCCACTATGGAGAAGAGTACGGAGGTTCCTTAAAAAACTAAAAATAGAACTACCATGTGACCCAGCAATCCCACTACTGGGCGTATACCCAGAGAAAACCATAATTCAAAAACATACATGCACCCTAATGTTCATTTTTGCACTATTTACAATAGCCAGGACATGGAAGCAGCTTCTCCTTTGTCTTGCAAGGCGTTTGGGGACTGGTAGTTGTATGTTCAACCAAGTTAGCACCATTACATGGAGATAAAAATGAAGCACTAAAATGGAAAAATCAAAGTAAGTTAGAAAACCTTAATAGAAAATGTCATGCGACTTTAAGGTTATTCACCTGTTGTGTGTTATAAAGGTATGTATCAAGGAGTAAGAAAAAATGTCAATTTATGAGTGAAAAGTAGACACTTTTTCCATTTATTTGCCTCTCAACACACATGCTCACACATACACATCTGCTCACACTCATGTGCAAGAACGTGCAGACTGACACTGGAAAGAACACAATTTTCTTCAAGAAGTTAAATTTCACAGGGTCAGTTCAAGGACTGATGCATACAAGTACACACACATACACATAGAGCTTAATTTTCACTTTTTATTTTTGACTAACACTCTTCAAAAATCCTCATTCCAGTAATTCAAATGACTGAACTAGAGCAACAAAACACAAACACACATGAAAAACATTGAAAAGTTTAAAAGCTTTACTGTGCTCTCTAATGCAACGAGAAGGTAGATGGTTTCTAAGGTGGATAATTGGAGAAAGAGTGAAAGAGAAGAGTCCAGTTTAAGTGAAGTGGCAAACCCACAAAATGCTTGAAATTTGCATGGATCATTTAGTTTCTCTGGGCCTTTGTTTTTTTATTGATAAACCTTAAATGGTGAGGAACAAGTGGTCTCTAAGGTCCCGTTCAGCGAGGATACCCCCAAGTCCCTGATTGCACTGAAAATGACCATGCCGTTGATGCCAGCTGAGATGTGTCTTCCCTAAACCTCAGCTTCTGGTCTCCGGGAAAGTTCCCTGAATTCTTTGGCTGCTCTTACTTCCTTGTGATCTTTTTGATCAGAGTCAGCACCTCAGAGACGCTGCCTGAAAATATCCAGGCCTTCTTTTTATTGCTTTCAAAAGAGTGCTTGTTATTATGGGACGTGAGGGCATGGAGTTGATAGAACTCTATCGATCTAATCTCTGAATTAGAATAGCAATATTCACATGTCTGGATAGGGCTATTTTCTTACATAAATCTTCATACTTGAATACATAATTTTCAGACAATCCACATTCCATATTGTGTCCGTGTCACTGGTTGAAAAGTATTCTTATTATTGGTTCATCTTCTTCAAGGACCTGTTATGTGCAAGATTCAAAGAAGTATAAAAATGATCCTCCAAAAAGAAAGTACAATTTAGTTAAATTTTATATATCAATCCAAATGTATTTGCAAGAATAAGAAAATCATAAGAATTACTTTTTTGTTTAATAAAAATGATGAAGCATTTAAGAGTTGACACATCCTTAGAGAAGGAAGTAGGTGCTGAAGACGTGTGGTGATTCCATCTCGTTACACAGTTGCAAATGTAAATTGACTTAGTCTGAGTTCAATATGTATAATGAAGACTTATAAGAAATAGCAGGTTCTCAATTAAAATCCTAGATGGCTATCTTAGTTAAGACATTGTTAGATCCAAAACTGATTCAGAAATGGCATATTTCCTTGTTTTTGCTTTTGTGTGATTATGTTATTTCTTAAAGGTCGTAGATATTACAAAAAATTTAGAAATCATCCAGACTAAGCCAATCCCCCTCATTTTGCAAACTGAAAATGAGGACCTAAGATCCAACTTTGTAACAGTTTTATATGGCTTGTTCCTAGAATGTGGGCAAGAACCCAAACCTGTCCAGAGACCTTGCTAGTGTGCTTCCCCTCTCCCACCCCCCAGCACACACACAAATACTCGTATACGTGAGACACTCTCCTTGGGCACCTCTTCCATATATTTCTTCTGCTCATGCATGTTTTACCTCCATCTATACTTACCTATCTATCAAATATAATATGTATATTCTTAAATTTACTAAATATATTTACATACTTATGTATTTATCTACTTCTAAATACTCACCAACTTATTTTCTAAAAGATGCATTTACTTATATGTTAAATTTTATCAAGAAGTATCCTTGAGGGTAACATTTAAGCCACCTGTAAATATAGGCCGACATAATATACTCTTAAGATTAATACATATTAAATATGCAGTATATATGATGTGTCTATACATATTGGGTATTCACATATACACACAAATGCATTCACAGTGACGAACTGGCTATCAAGAAGAGTAATAAAAATGCTAATTAAACCAAGTGACTCTCTATATCAAGGTATATATTCTTAAATTTAATTCACACAGATATTTACAGTATCTATTTTCTGTTGACTTACCCTGTAGCAGCACTGCAGAGCTAACCAGCTCTTAGGATTTACTTGGATTACATGGGTTTACTTTGCCTGCTTGGACATTCACAGACCCTGAGGTCCTGTCTTAAGCACACAAGAAAAGCCACATGTTGGATTTACTGGACTTTAGTGCTGAGGGAGGATAATGAAAAAAGTTCAGACCCTGTTCATTTTTTCCATTTTATTCTATAAAAACTGAGCACAGGAATGCAAAATACTATCTGTTCTATGACTAAGTTATAAAGACAAAGATAACCAAACAGACTTGAAAGAATCAGGAAACCCATTCCCTGCTATGCAAACAAATGGGCACGATTGTTCAGAATGCATTAATTTTCAGAGGAAAGGGCAAGAAAATCGCAGCCTTGAAAGTTGTGGCTTTGATATTTCCCCTAAATAGAAAAAGCTCTCTTGTTAAAACATCTAGAGAGAGAAAGAGACCTAGAAAAGCATAGAGGGCATATTCTGGCTGGTAGAGAAAGGTATTTATAGACATTGTTTGTGAGAGATGGCATTTGCTTGCTGAGTCGGAAGGTGGGGAAGTTATTATTTAAGTGGAGGTAGTGAAATTCTTCGATAACAAAATGTGAGGGGTTTATAACTGATATGGAAAATTTGGAACCATCTCAAAAATGTTAGTTTGTATTTTCATATTGATTTTAAACTTGCCAAAATGGAAGAAATAATTCCTTTGGGGGTTTGATTAAGGTTAACACTACTATATAATAAACGGAGATACACTTTGGTTTTGTCAGAGACTGCTGTTGCCTCAATATCCATTTTCACTTTCTTTAGTAATAATACCCCAGTTGTTATTCCTGTGCAGTGCCACTGTAATGAAGGCAGAATTTCCAGACCACCTTGCTGTTCCGTGTGGCCCTGTGACTAAAACCTGGCCCATGAGAAGTCTGCGCCATTGTCAGGGGCGCTTCTGGGAAGTTACCTTAGAACAGGGCACCTTCTTTTTGCACGTCCCTTCTCTGTGAAACAGACACACGACAGACAGCTCAGTGTCTAGCAGTCATCAAAGAGTATAAAGATGCAGAAACTTGGAAGTCTGAGTTCCTGGCAACAACATGAAACTACTTTGCCAGGAATGGACTGCCATTCTGCCAGAGACTCATTTTTAGTGTAGAATGTTCTTTCTTGTTTGCTTATTTGAGGGTTTTTTTCCCCCCTTGAAGGCACGCCTATCCTAGTTAGGTGTTAACTGTTGATATCTCAAAAGATACAACAGCACTTACTCAGAAGAGAGTATTGATAATTCTCTAACAATTTCATATAACATAATGATAATATAAGAATTGATATTTTTATGGAGCTTCAGAATTTTAGATTTAGGATATACCTGATACCTTTAAATTCCATATTCAGTCACCATGGGGAATTAGTGATTACATGAATTTATGAAAATGCAATAAAATTTTACAGACTCTGTTTCCCTGACAAAAACACCCCTCAGAAGGGGAACTCAAGTCGAATCTGAATGATTTCCTCTTTGTAGTATCAAGTGGATTCATTCTAGCAGGTAAACCTCAATTATCACAACTAAGACTTCTTTTTCTTGAATGTACTAAAAATACCCAATCTCTATGCTGTTGATAATACCCTTTAATTGTCAGTATAGTTGCAAATCCCTATAAGTGGAAGGAATTGCCATTTCCTTGTGGATACAGATGAATTAGGTCATCATATAGAACAAAATACTATTTATTTATATAACTGGGATTAAAAAACAAATGCTGAATCTTGTGTCAAGACCCTAGGATATTTATGGGTACAAATTCAATATAATCATGAGACATAAGATATAATGTAAAAGAAATTAGCTTCCATATTAATGGGATTAGCAGAGTGCTAAGATGAGGTTGTCTCATATGCAATTTGCCCGCTCCTATTAGAGAAATATTTTGCTTGAGATTTGAATTCAATCTTAAATCTTCTTATAGTATATTTACCACTATCATTAAGGTTGTTTTTCATAAGTAGAGCAAAAAATTTCCATCTTTTCTGGTTCAACAAAGAAGATCAATATTGTGATGCATATTTACATTTAAATTGACACTGTGGAATTCAAAGACCCTATCACTACTCAAGTATTCCTTTTGCTGAAAACTCTTACCTCCTTTCAATTACCATGGTTCCTGTGCTATTAGGAAAGTAATTAGTCATTTTAATAAAATGTGACTTTCGTAAAAGTTAATTATTAAATGGAAAATCATGGCGATCAGCAAAATGTTAGCTTTTCCTCCTAACATTAACTTTAAAGTTGTTATGTCTTAATAAAAGATAGCTGAATACTTTTCATGTTATGTGTTAGTTTTATTGTAATTTCCATTCTAAAATTAGATTTTTTTTAATCCCTCCCTAATACTAATTCAAAGAATGTAAAACTACTTAAAAGCACACATTTTATCTCCTTATCTTTACTGAACAGTTATGTTTACTAGTTGTACTAAAGTAAGATTTCTGGAAACACTGTGGTGGATTAATAGGCATGACATTTGTTCTATAGCTTTAAAAATAGTTAATTTTTACATTTTTGTCAAATTAAAATCTAAATTCCTTACCATTCGAAGATTTATTTCTGGTTGTTCCAGTGATTCCTAATGCATATTACGTTTAGGAAAAAAATAGTTTTTATGTAAAATTAAACACTGATTTTTCAAGCTAGTGAGAACAATATTTAAAGAGAATAACAAATACACTGATTGTGTATCCAACTAAATTTTTCGGTTCCTGACTTTTTAAAACAACTTTATTGAGGTATAATTTACATGCCATAAATTCTCCCATTTGAGGAATAACAATGCAGATTCAATGATATTTCGTAAATTTATTGAGTCATGCAACCATTTTCACAATCTGGTTTTATTTACCAACACAGAGATACAAGTAATAACCTGGTGAAGGAACCAGGTGGTAGAAATCCATGCAAAAGCAAAGTGTAGTCCTGGAGAGATGGGAAATACTTCTCCCTTGATAAATCAACACATCTAACTAATCAGAAGTTTTACTTCAGTTAATGATGCCAACTTAAAGTTTTCATTATAAAATGTAATGACCAAGTCTCATTTAAAGGTTAAAATCTAAAAAACCAAATAAAATGGTAGACTTCCGCTTTCCAGTTCCTCATGGAACAAGCTTGGAAGGTGCCGCTTTATCCTAACAATAAGCTGAACAGACTGGGAAATCAACAACTCTTTGGATCTGTAAGAAAAGGAAGACAGAGGTCAAATCACTGCCCCCAAGATGGCAGAGACAGGTGACTGCAGTGAGTCAAGGCTTCTCAGAACAGAGACTCACAAGCAGAAACATTCTGGGAACCAGGTTTGGGGGGAATGTAGTTGATGAATTGCTGGAGGCTCAGTGCTGACAACTCAAGAGTTTTAAACTCCGAGAGACCCAGTCACAGGAGGGTCCCAGTAGTATTGTGAGATCTACCTCCGGAGCTTGGCCAGATTCCCCTCAGACTTCCTGCAGGGAGAGGGCAAAAGGAAATGCTCGAAATACACCTGGGCACTCTGTTTTTCCTAAGGAGTCCTGCCCTAAGGAGAAGCTAGTGAACTAGATCCCAACCTGCTGGGTATTGTCTGAGCCTCACTGCCCCGGGGAAGGGCAACACACAACTCCAGTCATCCTGAGCGGGGAGAGAAAACAGAGAAACACTGAGTTTCACAGTGCAGAGGCTCAGGCTCACTGAAGACTGCTCACAGGACTATGGAATGCGTCCCCTCCCGCGACACCTCACCACCACGTGACTAAAGGCTTACTTACAGTAGTTCCTTTACCAGTGCATCATGTCCGGCTCTCAATAAAAAATTACAAGGCATACCAAAAGCAAAAAGCACAATTTGAAATGACAGAGCAAGCATCAGAAACATATAGGGCAGGGATGCTAGGAGTTATCAGACCAGAAATTTCAAACAACTATGATTAATACAGTGAGGGCTCTCATGGATAAAGTAGACAGCACACAAAAACAGGTGGGCAGTGTAAGAGAGGTCAGAATTCTAAGAAAGAACCAAAAAAATGTTAGAGATTTTAAAAATAACAAATGATGAATGTGTTTGGACACAACAAGGAATCTCTGATCTGGAGACTGTATCAGCGGAATCCTCAAACCAGAAAGCAAAAAAGAAGAAAACTATAAAAGGCAGAACAGACTATGTAAGGACTGTGGGACAATCGCAAAAGGTTTACCATACTAGTCATGGGAATACAGAAGGAGAAGAAAGAAAGGAACGAACAGAAGAAGTATATGGAACGATAATGCCTGAGAATTTCCCAAAATTGTCAGGTATCAAACCGCAGATTCAGGAAGATCAGTGAATGCCAAGCAGGATAAATGCCAAAATAATAAAAATAATAAAAATTAAAAGAAAAATAACTACACATAGCTCATAAACCATAAAGAACTTGCTTAGACAAAAATAGGAAAATACTGATCTTCTGTGTATTTAATATATTCCCATTTCATAAAGGTAAATTTAATTTTACATAAAAATGTCAAACTGGAAAACCTCAAAATAGTGAACAATGGTAATTTAATAATGAGAGTGCTTTTAAATTATCACATTAAAATAGAGGTGAACAAGTGTTTTACTGAGCAGTTACTCTTCTGGTTTCTGGTTTCAGTGAGACCCCGTGGATGTCGATAAATTAAATGGCACTCGTGCACTTTTAATCGATCCTACTTGAGAGGGATTCGTGCACCTGGTGAAATTCTAAGCAACATTTAAATAGTGTGAATCTTCAAGAATATCAATTGACGAGCAACTGCCTCCAAACACTAGTTATTAAAACAAGCTGATTCACAGAATTCTGACACCTCCACACTTGCCCAGCTTTTCTGCTTGTCATTTATTCTCTTTATAACAAAGTAGATAAAAGTAAATTAACATTTCAACTTCTAACTTTGAATTTACAGACTCTGTCAAGTGTGTCCTATATTATTTAGATACCTCTATTTTAACATCTTGCATAAAACATGAGCCGACGAATCATATAGGAATTTAAATAGGATGTTATGAGCAGCCTCTTAATTGTACGTGGACATTTTTCCTGTAGATGTTAATTCTTAAACATTATGAATACATTTGTGTTCATTGGAATGTGATTTGTAAATAGAACTGGAAAATATGTGCAACCTTGGCTCGACTGGGTAGGAAAATCTCAAAAAGAATTGAAAGTGTAGGTAATAATAGGAAACACAAAATAAATTGCTGTGGTATAGGTTGAGCCACAGAGAAAATCCTGAGAAGCAAGACTGGGTGTCTTGAGAAAAATACAGGCTAGTTGACCTAGACTGGGTAACCTGGAAAAAAGATGTCAGGGCACAGGAGAGGCTCGATAAATGAAACAGCATAGGGGCTGGCCTGATTGTCTGAACACATGGTGGAGAGCTCCCTTGAAGGACTATATATTCCTAAGAACGGAAAGGTGGAATAACTGGATTGAAAATCAAAGCAGAGAAAAAATTTCCAAGAGACTACCTTTACCAGCTGAACCCAACCAAGCAAGTTTCTATGAGTAAAATGTGTGCATTTATGGTTCATAGCACAGTTTGTCCACCAAGAAAATGGTTTCTTATGCTCTAAATAACTGCATGAAAGATAAATACTGCACCTTCTAAATTTGAATTTGTAAATCTGTCAATGCATAACATTGGTTGTTTAGACACCCCTCTATTAAAATGTGAACTGGATAAAACATATAAGGAGAACTGAGAAGGAGATTGTATTCCTTAAGGTTCGGTTTTCTCTTTGAAAATCCGAAGAGAGTATAGAGAGAACAGTGCAGAGAGAGCTCTGCATGGAAACAGCCCTCCTGTTTCCTAACATAGGGAAATCATTTCTACTTGATTGTTTATGAGGCCGACAATGTTTACAGGCTTCAAGCATTTTAGCATTTGAGTAGACAGGTATATAAAAGAAGAAAATGTAGGTGTATTGCTTGATGACTGTTACTGGATGTTTTTATACACCATTCAGTGAAATGATGGAAACGCAGTTAAATTTCAGAAATGATCTGTTATGACCCCATGAAAGGAACAGATGGCAGGTGAATTCATACTGATGCTTTCAAAGGTTGACAATGACTGCTCAGTTTCAGGTTCTGAAGTAAACAGTAATCTAATTACCAAAATGCCTGCCCGTTACAATGGGAGAAAGTGCAGTGGGACAGAGCACCTTCATTTTCAGTAACAGCTGCAGACACTAATCGAACCAAACGGTGCTAATTAAAACTGGAATAGAAAAGAGCAGTGACAAAAAAAAAAAAAAAATCTGATTCTGTAGGATAACAACCACCGAAAAATGGACTCCATCTGACAGAGAAGTAGCCAAAGATACCGTATATACAGGAGAATGGGAGAGAGAGCCATACCTTTATAAGTCAATGAAAGGGATTGAGCAGCAGTCTACAGGTGGGAAATTCTAAGAAAAAACTATATTCATTACAGAAAAAAAATTGAAGATTAAAAAATAACACTAATTATAGCTAGAATTCCATAAGCATTAAATGAGGTCATCCGAAGGCTTTAGAAGAGCACTGGGAAGAGAGAGACTTCAAGAGAATCACACAAAGAAGTTTAGAGTCTTCAATAAATATAGATGCAATTCTCAATTAGATTCACTAAAACTGTGCTATTCAAATCATGGTTTGCAGATTGATGCTGGTCCTTCAATAAGATGAGGAATTTGTGCCAGAATATGAAGCAACTGCAGGTAAAGCAACTAAGCATGGTGTTTACTTCACTTAAAAAAATATATATAGTAAGACTTTATTAATGAGGAAATTAGTGTGTTGATTTATATCTTAGAAGATCTCTATCTTGCTGTAGACAACTTTTAAGCAGTTATCTTAGTAGTACCTGTAGAATTCATTTTGCTTTGTTATGACAGTAATAATACTGAAATATAATGTTCCCTAAAATATAGTCTTTATTTTTAGATAGCCCATTAATGCTTTAGATATTGTAGCTTTTGTCACTATAAGGATTAATTTCAAAAGCCCCGTTATGTGCTGTAAACAAACAAGATGAGTGGTTAGAGATAACATTTATTGAATATGTGTATCAGTTAGAATCCAGTCAAGAAACAAAAACACCACCAGTATCTGAACAAGGAATTTAGAAATTCTAAACTTTCATGAAGTATAGAAATAAGAATAACTGCCTTTCAGGCGACTACAAAGAAAATAATTATGATATCTAATAAATTTAATTTTATAAGAAAAAATTGACCATAAAGTTATCAGTGTTTCTGATACTTTTAACTCCAAAGGTAAGCATCACTGTAGAATAAATATTCAATTTCTCAGAGAAAACAAGAGTGACACCATTTTCAGTACTACCTCCCAAGTAAAATTTAGTAGCTATGTGATTGACGATTTTTTGAGATCTTCTACATGCCATACACTGAGATTCATGTTTAATATGTAGTATCTCCCAACCTTGCAATTATTCTCCATCTGCAGTTTGCTTTAGTGGGAAAATCCTAATACATAAAGTCAATGACAATAGACCAGGCTGATCATTCTAGATCCATCAAGGCATTCATTATATGAACTCACCATCTATTCAAAAACAATCCATGACATTGTAACTCAGTCCTTATACTTTTTAACTACCTCAGATTTTGTACTGGAGCAGATAATTTATTCATAAACAGACAACCTTCTGCATATTTATTATAAACCATCATCAAGCCACATAAAATGAGTTTTCTATGACAGGATTTTTTGACAGAAATATCCATTATATTTAATTGACCCTCTTACATTAGAAATTACCAAGTAAAATTTATGCATATCAAATGGTGCAGAAAGCAATCATTTTAATTATGTAATCATTAATTATCACCATGTATGTGTAATACCTATTCCTTAACTAAGATATGTATGGACTTGGATCACTAGGTTTTCTTTTCAAATCAGTTACTGAAGTAATATACAAATATATAACTCATTTTCATGGTCTCATCTAAACCACAAAAGAGTGGTGTCCACAGTTTCATAATAAAAATAGGAACACATGGGATAACTTCCTTGCTCCAATCCATTTGCCCAAGGCTCACTCTTTGTTCAAGCCCCAGTTAAATTATACCCTATCAATCCTTGTACATCAGTCCTTGACAATTTACCATCCCCTCACACTTCTTAAAAATTTTTATAACTTCCTGAAAAGTTTGTACCCTACTTATCAGAATAGATCAAGAGGCTTTTAAGGCTAGGAATAATGTTATATGTCGCATTGTCTCCCAAGAACCTGTGTCTTATGTAGTTCATATATAGTAACCATCACAGGGCAAAGCCTTGGACAGACTATTCCCAGCTAAGATTAAACTCAGAACCAATAGACTCTTAGATTTCCATACTGACATTGAGCGACATTGTGTGATGGGAGATACTATACTCATCATAGACAAGTGGATATTTTTTGTTTTTACCCATAGTGATTATATGTAGCCACTGCCACAGCCATTGTAAGCACAGTACAAAGCAAGAGAACCTGTAGTGTATCGCTGGTTATCATTTTATTACATGCACTTGAAGAATAGCAGTAGAAAATGACAGTAAATAGAGGTAATTATCTCTGCGTAATCAAGGCAAAGTGCTTCTGTATTAAGTAATAAGTTCTGAGCAGTTAAATCGTTCCCAGGACATTCTCATAGCATAGAGATTCCCTCAAAGCATTCCTTTATACAAAAATCTATTATCTTTTCTAAACACAACAGAATTTAGAGGAATATTTTGAAGTGTTTTTTTGATATGTATTAGGTGCTATATAAACAAGAAGATGAAAGCAGTGTGTTATTCTTATTATTAAAAAAAGACACAAGGCAAATTTATTGATATAAGATATGGGACACCTCAACCAACCAACCAACAAAGCAAACCTAAAATATTTACTGGCACCCGTCATAGCATGGATGCCCATTTACCAAGCAAACTTCCAGTGTCAGAATGCACTGCGCTTTAACTGTAGCCACAGCAGTAACTGAATTACCTGACACATCTGAAGCCTGCTGTTACGGATTTGGAAATTTGGAAAAGACTCTATCAACCTCTGGTCTCTTTTTCATTAAAGAAATACTTGAGGATCAGAAAACAGCAGTGATCTCCAGTTTAAGCTATGCAGCTTCAGTCCCTGTACTGTTTATAGTGACAAAGTCCATCACTGCATAGTGTGGTCTTATAAGAAATAAAAACATTAAAAACAACTTGATACCTCTCCTCCATTCTGGGAAGATGTCTGTGGCATGCCTGAGGAAGGTATATATTTCATAAAATAGACTATATCTCATCCCCAAATAATCTCCCCTCTGCTCTTGGATCTTACATTTCCAGCTGCATGCTGGCAATATTCATAGCACAAATGGACATTTCTAACATAAAGTTGTATGTTTGTCCATTCTCCACATAAAAATTCCTTTACTTATATCTATGTCTATCCATATCCAAATATTTGTGTAGGTAATATATACATATATGATCACACACATTCTTAGTGCAATTGTGAAATAAGTGAATTATTCCTAATGCAGGGACTTCTGTCTCATTTTTCTCCCCACTTTCTTCTAATTCAATGATAATAGAGTTTTAGATCTAAATATATTCTGAATCCAATTTCCAAAAACTGACATTTTTTTCACCTAGAGCCCTATTCCTACCCTAAATTCTCCTAATTTGATGGAGTTCTCATAATGCTCAACTTCAATCCTAAACCTGGTACCACCTAGACTAAAAGTTTCCCCAGTTAATGGAAGCACAAGATAAATGGAAATAAACAGAGATGCTCACAGACACAGTTACAGCTCTGGCAGCTTGATGCTGAGATGCTGGAAAGGAGCTTGGTGGTGCCACTTTCACTGCCTCTATAACAGCTCCATGCAAAATAAATGCTGAATGTTATATTTGCTTTTTGCCTTTTTTTTTTTTGTACACACAAAAATAAATCGTCTTTGGATGTCTTTCAGTTAACGAAAACAGGTACTAATGTAGGTCTTTCATAAAACCAAAGTGGCATAAAATGAACTTTCGAAAAGCAGAGAATAGCTGTGTCATATTTTTCCTGATTTCTAGGGTACAACAAGGTTAAAACAAACAAAAAAACATGTCTCAGAGGTTTAACTGACCTAAAATATAGGTTAATAATGTAAGCTTGGTATATTGCTTAATTCTGTCATGTTAAAGTATTTTAAAATAATTTGAGTCACAATTTATTGATGGAGGGAGCAAACACAAAAAAAATGTAGTTTTTTTTTTTCCCATTAAACCACCTAAATTAATTGTAGCAGGGAAGACTTCTAGCAACATAAGTATCATCATCTGTTTTTCCTTTAGTGATCTTTATCTTGTACTCCTGGGACCAAAGCCTTGGGACTGAAGAGCCTTTTTTTTTTTTTTTTTTTTAACATATTTATTGGAGTATAATTTCTTTACAATGGTGTGTTAGTTTCTGTTTTATAACAAAGTGAATCAGCTATACATATACATACATCCCCATATCTCTTCCCTCTTGCGTCTCCCTCCCTCCCACCCTCCATATCCCACCCCTCTAGGTGGTCACAAAGCACCGAGTTGATATCCCTGTGCTATGTGGCTGCTTCCCATTAGCTATCTACTTTATATTTGGTAGTGTATATATGTCCATGCCACTCTCTCACTTCGTCCCAGCTCCCCATGTCCTCAAGTCCATTCTCTAGTAGGCCTGCGTCCGTCTTTATTCCCATCATGCCCCTAGGTTCTTCATAACCATTTTTTTTTTTTAGATTCCATATATATGTGTTAGCATATGGTATTTGTTTTTCTCTTTCTGACTTACTTCACTCTGTATGACAGACTCTACGCCCATCCATCTCACTACAAATAACACAATTTTGTTTCTTTTTATGGCTGAGTAATATGCCATTCTATATATGTGCCACATCTTCTTTATCTATTCCTCTGTCGATGGACATTTAGGTTGCTTCCATGTCCTGGCTATTATAAATAGAGTTGCAATGAACATTGTGGTACAAGACTCTTTTTGAATTATGGTTTTCTCAGGGTATATGGCCAGTAGTGGGATTGCTGGGTCGTATGGTAGTTCTATTTTTAGTTTTTTAAGGAACCTCCATACTGTTCTCCATAGTGGCTGTATCAATTTACATTCCCACCAACAGTGCAAGAGGGTTCCCTTTTCTCCACACCCTCTCCAGCATTTATTGTTTGTAGATTTTTTGATGATGGCTATTCTGACTGGTGTGAGATGATATCTCATTGTAGTTTTGATTTGCATTTCTCTAATAATTAATGATGTTGAGCATTCTTTCATGTGTTTGTTCGTGATCTGTATATCTTTGGAGAAATGTCTGTTTAGATCTTCTGCCCATTTTTGAATTGGGTTGTTTGCTTTTTTGATATTGAGCTGCATGAGCTGCTTGTAAATTTTGGAGATTGTTTGTCAGTTGCTTCATTTGCAAATATTTTCTCCCATTCTGAGGGTTGTCTTTTCGTCTTGTTTATGGTTTCCTTTGCTGTGCAAAAGCTTTTAAGTTTCATTAGGTTCCATTAGTTTGTTTTTGTTTTTATTTCCATTTCTCTAGGAGGTGGGTCAAAAAGGATCTTGCTGTGATTTATGTCATAGACTGTTCGTCCTGTGTTTTCCTCTAAGAGTTTTATAGTTTCTGGCCTTACATTTAGGTCTTTCATTTATTTTGAGTTTATTTTTGTGTATGGTGTTAGGAAGTGTCCTAATTTCATTCTTTTACATGTAGCTGTCCAGTTTTCCCAGCACCACTTATTGAACAGACTGTCTTTTCTCCATTGTATATTCTTGCCTCCTTTATCAAAAATAAGGTGACCATATATGCGTGGGTTTATCTCTGGCATTTCTATCCTGTTCCATTGATCTAAATTTCTGTTTTTGTGCCAGTACCATACTGTCTTGATTACTGTAGCTTTGTGGTATAGTCTGAAGTCAGGGAGCCTGATTCCTCAAGCTCCGTTTTTCTTTCTCAAGATTGCTTTGGCTATTCGGGGTCTTTTGTGTCTCCATACAAATTATGAAAATTTCTGTTCTCTTTCTCTGAAAAATGCCAGTGGTAGTTTGATAGGGATTGCATTGAATCTGTAGATTGCTTTGGGTAGTATAGTCATTTTCACAATGTTGATTCTTCCAATCCAAAAACATGGTATGTCTCTCCATCTATTTGTATCATCTTTAATTTCTTTCATCAGTGTCTTATAATTTTCTGCACACAGGTCTTTTGTCTCCTTAGGTAGTTTTATTCCTAGGTATTTTATTCTTTTTGTGCAATGGTAAATGGAAGTGTTTCCTTAATTTCTCTTTCAGATTTTTCATCACTAGTGTATAGGAATGCAAGAGATTTCCATGCATTAATTTTGTATCCTGCTACTTTGCCAAAATTATTGATTAGCTCTGGTAGTTTTCTGGTAGCATCTTTAGGATTCTCTATGTATCCTGTCATAGATATATCTCATTCTCTGTCTCATGTCATCTGCAAACAGTGACAACTTTACTTCTTCTTTTCAGATTTGGATTCCTTTCTTTTTCTTCTCTGATTGCTGTGGCTATAACTTCCAAAACAATGTTGAATAACAGTGGTGAGAGTGGGCAACCTTGTCTTGTTCCACCTTAGTGGAAATGGTTTCAGTTTCTCACCATTGAGGACGATGTTGGTTGTGGGTTTGTCATATATGGCCTTTATTATGTTGAGGTAAGTTACATATATGCCTACTTTCCGGAGGGTTTTTTATCATAAATGGGTGTTGAATTTTATCGAAAGGTTTTCCTGCATCTATTGAGATGATCATATGGTTTTTCTCCTTCAGTTTGTTAATATGGTGTATCACATTGGTTGATTTGCATATATTGAAGAATCCTTGCATTTCTGGGATAAGTCACACTTGATCATGGTGTATGATCCTTTTCATGTGCTGCTGGATTCTGTTTGCTAGTATTGTGTTGAGGATTTTTGCATCTATGTTCATCAGTGATTTTGGCCTGTAGTTTTCTTTCTTTGTGACATTTTTGTCTGGTTTTGGTATCAGGGTGATGGTGGCCTCATAGAATGAGTTTGGGAGTGTTCCTCCCTCTGCTATATTTTGGAAGAGTTTGAGAAGGATAGGTGTTAGCTCTTCTCTAAATGTTTGATAGAATTCGTCTGTGAAGCCATCTGGTCCTGGGCTTTCGTTTGTTGGAAGATTTTTAACCACAGTTTCAATTTCAGTGCTTGTGATTGGTCTTTTTATATTTTCTATTTCTTCCTGGTTCAGTCTCAGAAGGTTGTGCTTTTCTAAGAATTTGTCCATGTCTTCCAGGTTGTCCATTTTATTGGCATAGTGTTGCTTGTAGTAATCTCTCATGATCCTTTGTATTTCTGCAAAGGTCAGTTGTTACTTCTCCTTTTCATTTCTAATTCTATTTATCTGAGGCTCTCCCTTTTATTCTTGTTGCATATGGCTAATGGTTTATCAATTTTGTTTGTCTTCTCAAAGAACCAGCTTTTAGTTTTATTGATCTTTGCTATTGTTTACTTCATTTCCTTTTCATTGATTTCTGATCTGAACTTTATTATTTCTTTCCTTCTGCTAACTTTGGGGTGTTTTTGTTCTTCTTTCTCTAATTGCTTTAGGTGAATGTTAGGTTGTTTATTAGAGATGTTTCTTGTTTCTTAAGGTAGGATTGTATTGCTCTAAACTTCCCTCTTAGAACTGCTTTTGCTGCATCCCATAGGTTTTGGGTCATTGTGTTTTCATTGTCATTTGTTTCTAGGTATTTTTTGATTTCCTCTTTGATTTCTTCAGTGATGTCTTGGTTCTTTAGTAGTATATTGTTTAGCCTCCATGTGTTTGTATTTTTTACAGAGTTTTTCCTATAATTGATATCTAGTCTCATAGCATTGTGGTTGAAAAGATACTTGATACGATTTCAATTTTCTTAAATTTACCAAGGCTTGATTTGTGACCCAAGATTTGATCTATCCTGGAGAATGTTCCATGAGCACTTGAGAAGAAAGTGTGTTCTGTTGTTTTTGGGTGGAATATCCTATAAATATCAGTTAAGTCCGTCTTGTTTAATGTATCATTTAAAGCTTGTGTTTCCTTATTTATTTTCATTATGCATGATCTGTCCATTGGTGAAAGTGGGGTGTTAAAGTCCCCTACTATGATTGCGTTATTGTCAATTTTCCCTTTTATGGCTGTTAGTATTCGCCTTATGTGTTGAGGTGCTCCTATGTTGGGTGCCTAAATATTTACAGTTGTTATATCTATTATCTGGATTGATCCTTTGATTATTATGTAGTGTCCTGCTTTGTCTCTTGTAATAGTCTTTGTTTTAAAGTATATTTTGTCTGATATGAGAATTGCTACTCCAGCTTTCTTTTGATTTCCATTTGCATGGAATATCGTTTTCCATCCCCTCAATTTCAGTCTGTATGTGTCCCTAGGTCTGAAGTGGGTCTCTTGTAGACAGCATATATATGGGTCTTGTTTTTGTATCCATTCAGCCAGTCTATGTCTTTTGGTTGGAGCATTTAATCCATTTACATTTAAGGTAGTTATTGATATGTATGTTCCTATTACCATTTTCTTAATGGTTCTGGGTTTGTTATTATAGGTCTTTTCCTTCTCTTGTGTTTCCTGCCTAGAAAAGTTCCTTTAGCATTTGTTGTAAAGCTGGTTTGGTGATGCTGAATTCTCTTAGCTTTTGCTTGTCTGTAATGGTTTTAATATCTCCGTGAAATCTGAATGAGATCCTTGCTGGGTAGAGTAATCTTGGTTGTAGGTTTTTCCCTTTCATCCCTTTAAATATGTCCTGCCACTCCCTTCTGGCTTGCAGAGTTTCTGCTGAAAGATCAGCTGTTAACCTTATGGGGATTGCCTTGTATGTTATGTGTTGTTTTTCCCTTGCTGCTTTTAATATTTTTCTTTGTATTTAATTTTTGATAGTTTGCTTAATATGTGTCTTGGCGTGTTTCTCCTTGGATTTATCCTGTATGGGACTCTCTGTGCTTCCTGGACTTGATTAACTATTTCCTTTCCCATATTTAGGAATTTTTCAACTCTAATCTCTTCAAATATTTTCTCAGTTCCTTTCTTTTTCTTTTCTTCTTCTGGGACCCCTATAATTTGAATGTTGGTGCATTGAATGTTGTCCCAGAGGTCTCTGAGCCTGTCCTCAGTTCTTTTCATTCTTTTTTCTTTATTCTGCTCTGCAGTAGTTATTTCCACTCTTTTATCTTCCAGGTCAGTTATCCTTTCTTCTGCCTCAGTTATTCTGCTATTGATTCCTTCTAGAGAATTTTTAATTTTATTTATTGTGTTATTCATCATTGTTTGTTTGCTCTTTTGTTCTTCTAGTTCCTTGTTAAACGTTTCTTATATTTTCTCCATTCTATTTCCAAGATTTTGGATCATCTTTACTATCATTATTCTGAATTCTTTTTCAGGTAGACTGCCTATTTCCTCTTCATTTGTTAGGTCTGGTGGGTTTTTACCTTGCTCCTTCATCTGCTGTGTGTTTCTCTGTCTTCTCATTTTGCTTAATTTGCTGTGTTTGGGGTCTCCTTTTCACAGGCTGCAGGTTCGTATTTCCTGTTGCTTTTGGTGTCTGCCCCCAGTGGCTAAGTTTGGTTCAGTGGGTTGTTTAGGCTTCCTGTTGGAGAGGAGTAGTGCCTGTGGTCTGGTGGATGAGGCTGGATCTTGTCTTTCTGGTGGGCAGGTCCGCATTTGGTGGTGTGTTTTGGGGTGTCTGTGACCTTATTATGATTTTAGGCAGCCTCTCTGCTAATGGGTGGGGTTGTGTTCCTGTCTTGCTAGTTGTTTGGCATAGGGTGTCCAGCACTGTAGCTTGCTGGTCATTGAGTGGAACTGGGTTTTGGCGTTGAGATGGAGATCTCTGGGAGATTTTTGCTGTTTGATATTATGTGGAGCTGGGACATCTGTGGTGGACCAATGTCCTGAATTTGGCTCTCCCACCTCAGAGGCACAGGCCTGACACCCAGCTGGAGCACCAAGACCGTGTCATCCAGACGGCTCAGAATAAAAGTGAGAAAGAAAGAAAGAAGGAAAGAAAGAAGGAAAGAAAGAAGGAAAGAAAGAAGGAAAGAAAGAAAATAAAATGACAAAGTTATTAAAATATAAATAATTCTTAAAACTATTTTAAAAATTAAAAAATAAAAAAAAGAAAGAAGAGAGCAACCAAACCAAAAAACAAATCCACCAATGATAACAAGTGCTAAAAACTATACTAAAAAAAAAACAAACGAAAAATGGACAGACAGAGCCCTAGGACAAATGGTAAAAGCAAAGTTATACAGACAAAATCACGCACAGAAGCATACACATACACATTCACAAAAAGAGAAAAAGGAAAGAATATACATATATCATTGCTCCCAAAGTCCAGTGTCTCAATTTGGGATGATTTGTTGTCTATTCAGGTATTCCACAGATGCAGGGTACATCAAATTGATTGTGGAGATTTAATCCACTGCTCCTGAGGCTGCTGGGAGAAATTTCCCTTTCTCTTCTTTGTTCACACAGCTCCTGTGGTTCAGCTTTGGATTTAGCCCTGCCTCTGCGTGTAGGTTGGCTGAGGGCATCTGTTCCCTCCCTGATTGGATGGGGTTGAAGCAATGGCTGATTAGGGGCTCTGGCTCACTCAGGCTGGGGGGAGGGAGGGGTATGGAGTGTGGGACGAGCCTGCGGCGGCAGAGGCCGGCGTGACGTTGCACCAGCCTGAGGCACGCCGTGTTTTCTCCCAGGGAAGTTGTCCTGGATCACGGGACCCTAGCGGTGGCAGTCTGCACAGGCTCCCAGGAGGGGAGGTGTGGATAGTGACCTGTGCTTGCACACAGGCTTCTTGGTGGCGGCAGCAGCAGCCTTAGCGTTTCATGTCCGTCTCTGGTGTCTGCACTGATATCCGCAGCTCACTCCCATCTCTGGAGCTCGTTTAGGTGGCGCTCTGAATCCCCTCTCCTCACGCACCCCGGAACAATGGTCTCTTGCCTCTTGGGCAGCTCCAGACTTTTTCCCGGACTCCCTCCCGGCTAGCTGCGGCACACTAGCACCCTTCAGGCTGTGTTCACACAGTCAACCCCTGTCCTCTCCCTGGGATCTGACTTCCAAAGCCCGAGCCTCAGCTCCCAGCCCCCGCCCGCCATGGCGGGTGAGCAGACAAGCCTCTTGGGCTGGTGAGTGCTGCTCGGCGCTGAGCCTCTGTGCAGGAATCTCTCCGCTTTGCCCTCCGCACCCCCGTGGCTGCGCTCTCCTCCATGGCTCCGAAGCTTCCCCCCTCTGCCACCCGCAGTCTCCGCCCGTGAAGGGGCTCCTAGTGTGTGGAAACCTTTCCTCCTTCACAGCTCCCTCCCACTGGTGCAGGTCCCGTCCCTATTCTTTTGTCTCTGTTTTTTCTTTTTTCTTTTGCCCTATCCAGGTATGGGGAGTTTCTTGCCTTTTGGGAGGTCTGACGTCTTCTGCCAGCGTTCAGTGGGTGTTCTATAGGAGCAGTTCCACTTGTAGATGTATTTTGATGTATTTGTGGGGAGGAAGGTGATCTCTGTGTCTTACTCTTCCGCCATCTTGAAGCTCCTCCTCTCCTTTTTCTGGATAGCTTTTTATAACCAAATCACATCAATTATGTGGAGATACTTTGTTATTATTAAGGATGTAACAGAGTCAAGTCGGAACATGTTGATTTAGGAGCATTATGTATATTCAGAATCAAAGACACATATGTGTGCTTAGTGGGCATTGCAGTATAAGTTTGGATTTTGGTGTCGGTCACTTATTTAATCTGGAAACTGGAGAACTGGGGGAAAATATATTCTACATGAGGATATATAGAAACATGATAATAAGTGCAAATAATTGAAATATTTACAGTATTCTTCCAGTTCTTCATGTATATAGATTTATTCCCAAAAGAATGTAAGGTGAATTCATAAAGTTTATCTCTAGATATAAAAATCAGGTTCTATTAAATTCAACATTTTTTTGCCAAATATCAGGTATCTTAAATGCTAAAATAACATTGTTTAAACTATAATTAAAATTTGAGCAACATGATTTAATTTCACATTAATTTATATATTATTGGACATGTTGAAACAGCAATGACCTTTAAAGGATCCGATATCTATTACAAGAAAAGGAAGGAAACATCTTAAAAAGAGAAGAATGATTAATATTATGATTATTATTAATTTGTACTTATTTTTAAAAAAGGATATAACCTGAGGAAGATAACCCCCAAATCATTAATTCTATCTTCTGTCATGTGCACCCATAGGTGTGTATTTTGTAAACTCCTCTTCTTGGCTTCTATTCCTTAATTTGATTTATTTTAAACATATTTATGTAAGATAGAAGATATTGAAATACAAAGGATAATATAAACTTCCCTAACGTTATACTTCATTTGTTGATTCAACTTACATCCAAATACATGGTGATTCTTACAAAATGATAATGATTTTGTTTAATTAAATCTCTGGGAAAAATGTTCTTTGCAGCTAAGCAGTTTACAGACCTGGGTTTGGAAGAGAGGGTTTAGTAATAGAAAAGGTACGGTGTTACACAGTTGACCCTTGAACGACATGGGTTTGAACTACATGACTCCACTTATACAGTTTTTTTTTTCTGTAGTAAGTGCTCCAGTACTGCATGATCCGTAGTTGGCTGAATCTGCTGATGCGGAGGGCCAATTCTAAGTTATACACGATTTAACTCAGTGGATGGTTGGTGTCCCTAAACTCTGCGTTGTTCAAGGGTCAACTGTATTTACAAACATCCTGATTATAACCCCAAACACACAAGTTCAGGCCCAGTGTTGTGTGCAGATTTCTATCACATTTTACTGAAAGTGTAAGATTATATATCTTCTTCTTCCTCTAGAATATGAGTTCCAAAAGCATCAAAATTTGTCACTATTTGTTCACTGTTCCTTCCTTAGTGTCTAGAAAAAATCTTGGCTTATTGCAGTCTCACAACAGTTATAGAAGGATGAATGAATGAATGAATGAATGGAATGTATTATGAATTACTCTTAAACCAGATGCTTCCCACATCTATTAGTAAGTGTCTAATAGATGTTTTTTGAGCTGATTCTGTCTCTTTTATCCAAACTGCAGAATCCCAGGTTGTTTACCAAATATATATTGAGCAGGATATTAAAGCACAGATTTAATTGAGTTTGTTTACTTACTTAATTGTTAATTTGTATTTCTCAGGAAAATTCTGCTGCATAAAATGTGTTTTTTATTATAAGAGATGCTGTTGAATTAGATATCTATTACTTATTTTCTTAGTGCCATCAATTCATCTGTTTTAACCTCTAAATTGGAATGAGTAACTATTAAAATTGACATCTTACAAATGTTTTTTAAGAACTAGATTTTAGGTGTTGAAAGAATTTATATATATATATATATATATATATATATATATATATAGTGTCAGCTTTACCAACTTTTTAAAAACTATTTACTCTAGCTGGGAGAATAGATAATATATATTTGGGAAATTAGGAAAAGATATATAAAAAGCACTGGCAACATTTTGATTCCAATATTGGAAGATAAAAATAATGAGTAGAGGGAGATTGTGCAAGTTCATTGTATATATTCAAAAATTGGGTTTCCTGCTGATTTCCAGCTCCATATAGTTTAAACAACATGTCTGTAGCCAAATTATGCTTCTGAGCCAAGCAAATACTGCAGTGGAAACGTCATTCTGCAGAAATAATAGTACCTTAACTTTCTCTTCTCTGGGTGAGTTAATGCCATAATGTGGATACCTTCCCCATTTAGATAAGAGAAGATAAAGGAAATTGTATTGCAATTTTAATATTTCCTTTGTCACTTTGAATAAAATCCATTAATGCTTGGGCTTTTACAAAGATGTCCTATGTGAACAAAAAATACAGCCAGGTTATTAACCGAACGTAATTGCCTGGTGATAACAGATTCTCTATTTGACACTTATTTAACTTCAAAAAGCTATCAATTAGGACACCACATTTAAAGCAAGTGGGAAAATTATGCACGGACACTTTTAACAAAAAGGTGACACTTGCATAAAATAGTACATACCATTTTTAGAATACCAAAGTCCTACTTTAGTATTGTTTAAAAATGAAAGAACTTAATATCTTTTTTGTGTGTGTCCCCAAGTGCCAAAAGGCATGAGGTAGCTAAACATGCCAGAGCCTCAAATGCTGTGTAGAATATATATCCACAAAATCATTTGCCCCTACCCCGGTGAATCTACTCAAACAATTCAGATGATGCCAATAAAATAAAGTGTGTGTGTGTGTGTGTGTGTGTGTGTTCTAAGCGTTCCTAGTAATGAAACATACTAATTAGAACATTGAAAGTGTCTTTGGCTTTAGAAGTCAGATATCTAATTTTGAAGTCTAGAATCCAGAGCATTTTGCGTTCAGAGACATCATTTATATTTTGATTCCTGAGAGGGAGGCAGCAGACATTGATGGAAGGACACTGACTCTGGTAAAACCTAAGCCCCAGACCATTAGCTCTACGGAATGACTTTTTAAAAGTTTTGAGGGATTCCTCTGTGACAGGCACTTTTCTAAACACATAATAAATATTATATCATGAATTTAGGTGATCTTTCTAAGTATGAGTTTCTTCTTTTGTAAACATGTGTAATATATACGTTAGGGGAGACATTCTGAGTCGTACTCAACGTGCTTCTTCCTCTTTGCACTTGTTTTTTTCCCCATGGAACAGGGAACTTAATCTGACCAGCCTGTCGGGCAAACTCCATATTCAGTAGACACACTATACTTTCAGAGATCAGTTGAGATTATGATTACTCTTCCACTTGTGCCGCGCCCTCTCTTTATTGTTGCTTTCTTATGACCAGGCATCCTGCTTAGCATTGGATGAAATGTGATGAGCAAGCGATGTGGTCTTTGTTCTCATGGTCTTGGGGTCTCTGTGTCTCTCTCTCTCTTACAGCCAGATTGGTTAATTGACCCCTGAACTGTTTCTCTGGGACAGACCTGGCATTAATCTTTCTTCTCTCCATTCCACTCAGTAACAAAAGGTGAAGGCCACTGCTTCATCATATGCTCTGTTTACTCTTGATGGGCCAGACCATGAAAATAAAATCTGAGAATCCTTATCTTGGGTGAAATTAACAAAACTGAAGAAATACCTTAATAAATATTTTACACTTGAAATTGGTAGTTTTCTCAAGCCATAAAAATTAAATGGTCAACATTTCTAAGCATTAGTTTGAGATACATTTTATTCTATAATCATTTTATATTATGTTTTCCTCTTCAAATCTAATTTCGGATTGATACAATACTTTCATTTTCTCTAAGAGAGATAATGGGGTCTGTATTTTTGCGGCTGAACAGCTTTAGACTTGAACAAACAGGAAAGTATCTTCTGGAGATACCTAGAAGAACACCTCAGAGTCTTGTACAGAACAGCTCCCAAATCTGAAAGGAGTTGGCGGCAACTTCCAGAACTGATGAACATTCTAACATATTACCATTAGGGTAGCTTAGAACTGTAAACCATTCCAGCCTGCCTATTTGGGGAGGAAGCATCCCTTTTTCTTTTCCCAGAAGCCTCTGGAGAGATGCCCAGCCCAAACGTAGAAGCAGAATGATCTATGACCTCCACCATATGCCTTTAATTTTCTATCCATCCAACCGCATGCCCTACTATTCCTCCAACATCACATTGAAACTATCTCTTGTCCCCTTGTCATTCTTCTACATTCTCTCCTCTTGTCTTTGCTAAAGGTCCCATCTTTTCATTTACCCAAAACTTTTTGACACTTAAGTGCCCAGCCCCATCTCACCTTCTCCACAGATCCTTTCCAAAACTATCCATTCCACCTAGATCATCCTGTCTCTGAATTCCCATAACACCTATTCCATATATTTGCCACACAATCACCTATTTCTCTGTGATATCTCTTCTCATTCTGCCTTGTGGCAGAGTTGCTGGAATGTGAATGAAATTTATACACCTGTATAACTCCTCTTTTCTACCAGCAAAGAAGCCCCTTGAGTGCTTCAAGTGAGTGTCTTGAATATAGTTCCACGGCACCGTGACACTATTGATGATAATTCTGAATTTGTGATTCCAGACAGCATGTTTCCAAGTTTTTTGGATAAGCCACATTCACTATTTATGTCACATGTGTGAGAATGGGGCACAAGCTCTCAGAGTCAGCTAGGAACAGAATTGATGCGTGTCTGTCAATTATACACTAGGATAATATAATTCTTTAAATACTAACAACAAGAACTAACATTTATTGAAAAGGGACAATGGGCCAAACTATTTCCCATTTTTAGGGTGAGGAATCGAGGTCATACAAGCCAAGGAGGAGGCAGGGGCAGGTCTCAAACTCAGGTCAGACTTTCTCCAAAATATTTGCTTCTCCTTAAAAATAGTTATCTAATAGGGAATACATGTGTTGATTGATAGGACACAGGGCACCAAATCTCCTGCTAACACTTCAATCCACTAGATCTGTCTATAATCCAAGATGATTTTTACACTATTGGCTATTACTTACTAGTGGCTGCATGGACAACTATTATTAACCCAGTTTTGTAGATGAGGAAACTAAATGATCTAATCGCCAAAGCATATGCCTACTCTGACTTCTCAGTCTAAGATCTTTCCATGATTCTATGCACTTTTTCCAACAAATTGATGTACTTCCTGTACTTCAAAGGCCTTTCCCAACCCTGCTTACCTGGTGATTGCCTCTTCATCCCCAAAGACTAGCCAGTTGTCACTTTCATTATGTAGTTTTTCCTGAACACTTTCTCTACAAAGAATGTGTTTTATTTTATTTTTTTTGTATTGCCAGCATACAGCAATTCCATAATAAGCTCTTTGGGTTAAAAATGATCCTGTAATTTCAATGTTGTATACTTATTTAAAGTTAACATTTCTTTTTTCTTATTTTTATTTATTTTTGTGGTAAAATCTTTTCTTAGTCATAACTTTTGAGTTTAAATGAGGGCTGTTTTTTCCTTTTAAACATTACTAACATTTTATTTACGCATATTTTTCCTCAGTGAGAAACAGTAGAAATTGGCATCATACCAAGTAGGCTGATTCAGCAAGAATGCACCTGGCAAACTCAAATAATTTTGTTTCATACTTTTAGATTTTCTGCTGTGAAAAGCTATAATAGGTCACATAGTAGCTAGAGAGAGAACGATCATGCAAATTTCATTTTAATTCTTAACTGTCTTATATCAACTATGTTGATTCTTTTGTCGATATAGAAGACTTATGTATCTCTTGGCTATATGAGTCATGTAAGCAAGACTCCTATTTTATTTTAATTATCTCCCTGTATACGTTCCTCCCTTTTGTAGAATTAAAAATTAAGCCTGCACATATGAGTCAATGGTTTGGCCAGATCATTATCAGTAGCTGATTTTAAATATAGAAACACTGTTTATAAATATAGAAATATTTTAAATATAGGATAAATATATATTTTTAAATATATTAAATATAGAAATATAAATATAAAATATATTTTAAATATAGAAATATTTTAAATATAGAAACACTGTTTAAAGGATTAAATTCAATAAGAGACCATGCTTTAAAATACATTTATACAGGCATATTCTTTTTTTTTTTTTAACATCTTTATTGGAGTATAATTGCTTTACAATGTTGTGTTAGTTTCTGCTATATAACAAAGTGAATCAGCTATATGCATACATATATCCCCATATCCCCTCCCTCTTGCATCTCCCTCCCACCCTCCCTATCCCACCCCTCTAGGTGGTCACAAAGCACTGATCTGATCTCCCTGTGCTATGCAGCTGCTTCCCACTAGCTATCTGTTTTACATTTGGTAGTGTATATATGTCAGTGCCACTCTCTCACTTCGTCCCAGCTTACCCTTCCCCCTCCCCGTGTCCTCAAGTCCATTCTCTATGTCTGTGTCTTTATTCCTGTCTATACAGGCATATTCTAAAAGTCAAAACCCTAAAGAATATTATCTATCATAACTGTACAGAATATTTCAAATATTTTCACCAGCTCTTGGCTGAGATATAAGATCATTTCTTGTCCTCAAAGTAATCAATAGCAAACTAAAATGTACTGGGTTCCTTCAGTGTCCTAACAATTATGCTAAATTTTATATATTTTTACACATTTCACTGTCAAAATAATTCAATATAATAGATATAATATTCATATTACAGATACAGAAGCAGGAGCTGAGAATAACTTCTCAAAATCATACATCTTCTAAGTAATAAATCAGGTGTGTTGGACTCCCAAATCTATGCTTGCTTTATGTCCTCAGTTTATTAGAGAAAATGTGATACAGTTGTGACACTATTAGAAAAATTTTTATTCGTTTCGTGAGCATAAAGACTGTGACTCTGAGGTTCTTTTTTTGGAAATATGACCCTTAAAATGGTCACATAAGATACACCATCCCTCAAAGCCCCATTGTTTCTTTGCTGGAGGAAGTACGAATGCGATTATAAACTCTTGGTTAGCAATACCACCAATAGTGCTGAAAATGACAATATGTATGTCACAGAACAAGACTGATGAAATCACAGTCTCAACAATACAAATGACTTAATTGTTAAGAGTTCTTAACATTTCCAAACAAAAGTGAGTATGGAATGGTGGCTTATAAAATTAAACCTTTCAAGGTTAGTTTTTTTTGGTTTGTTTTAAAATGTGTGTGACTGTGTTGATAACATTGAAAGGGACTTCATGTTGGCATCGAAAATAGCAGGTCACTCTTTGCCACAAGGAAGGGAGGATTTATATTTGGCCAATGGAAAAGAATGTTGATATATATTTTGGTATTATACTATGGAAGAAAAATTGTCAGCTGGTCAAATTTTGAATAAGCAAGCCAATCTTTGGTTTATGGTCCTTAAAAAGTGCTCAATAATACCATAACTAATAAAGTTATTCATAATTTTTATCCATAATAATTCAAACCTTCTCTGGCCAAAACCCATTGATTTCCATAATTCCTTTTGTAAGAAAAACTTAAACTGCATATAAACTGAATATAATTTAATTATTTTGCTGTTTTATTTTAAAAAATCTGTAGTGTAACTTCCTTGATAAAACTTAATGCTTTTAAGTAGATCATATATAAAAATAATACGTGAAATTTCAAAAATAAAAATTAACTGCATAAATTAATGCAAACCACCAAGGATTAACAATGTAAAGGATAAAATACCATCTCTTAAAATTACTAATCTTAAAACTGTTTATATTTTAGCAGTTTTAAAATATAAACTTTATATTTTAACAGTTAAAATTTCAAGGAAGAAAATCATTATGCAACCTTAATGTTGAAAGACTGTATACATTTTTTTTTTTTTAATAAATCATTTATTTATTTATTTTTGTCTGTGTTGGGTCTTCGTTGCTGTGCATGGGCTTTCTCTAGCTGCGGTGAGCGGGGAGGTCTTCGTTGCGGTGCGAGGGCTTCTCATTGTCATGGCTTCTCTTGTTGTGGAGCACAGGCTCTAGGTGCGGAGGCTTCAGTAGTTGTGGCACGTGGGCTCAGTAGTTGTGGCTTGCGGGCTCTAGAGCTCAGGCTCAGTAGTTGTGGCTCACAGGCTTAGTTGCTCCGCGGCATGTGGAATCTTCCCGGGCCAGGGCTTGAACCTGTGTCCCTTGCATTGGCAGGCAGATTCTTAACCACTGCACCGCCAGGGAAGCCCAAAAGACTGTATACATTTTTGTATTTTTAAATATTAGATGTATTTTGTAGGTTTACAAGCAAGGTAAACAAAAATCATAGGTGAGAAGCTAAGTCTAATTTTAATTGAGGGACAACAGGTTGTTTGCAACAATGAGAAAATATTCTGAATCAAAAGTAGATTTCCTTAGTTCAGTGGCTACAGTGTCACAGGGATACCTCTCATAAAAATAAAACTGAGCATCAGATTTCCCACTATTCTTCCTCACATGACAGAGTCTTTATACTAGGGCCCAGGGTTGTAGTGCAACAAAATGAGTAGAAAATGAGCTATAGGGTCTAGTAGACATGTGATTGAAAGTCAGGCCCATGATGTTCTACCCATCTGTAACTGCACAAATTCCAGTACATGTGTGAACCTAGATTTGTTTGTCTACATAACATAGATAATAACCCTACCCCAGGAAACTCACCAAGTGCAGTGGACAGCACACAGACGGAGTTAAATAAGGATGCCTATTTTTAAAGTCTGTTGCAAAGTGGTATTGTTATATAATGAGGTCACCTTGCTGCATAGGCATTTCATGCCTATGGCAGGTGTGAAAAGCATACAGAGGACTAACTGGGTCACCAGGCGAATTCTTAGTATGAAACCTTGTTCCCAAGCCTTGCCATATAAATAAAATTTTTGTGAGTCTTTCTAGTAGAATACTTATAAATATACAGTGAGCTTTATGCTTGTATTTGGCATGTGTAGCTGGAGACAACTTCCAGAAACACCTTTGGGTCACCTCAACTCATCATTAAGTGATCTAGTGGGAAGGCAGAGAAATGGAAGCCATGATTATCCATTGGGTAAACAATATACACATATATAATCGAATACCAAGTCAACCGTACTCTGCTTTCAAAGCAATATATGAACAGCCTTAAAATCATTTAAATATATAAATGTGATATGCCACATGATATAGGACATAATATCTGCTTTTCCAAGCAGAATAAGATGATTAAAATAATTCAATAGGATAGAGCCATGGTACCCTTCATAAAACAAGATAGAAAATGAGATAATAACAATAAAGTTAATTATTGAGATACTAATATAAGTCATTAAACACACAGAAAAACTCTCAACAATTGAACCTAAATTCACCTGAATTCTTAGGTTATCTTAAAAGAGAAAAATCTTTGCATAGGGGAACATTATTTGACACTCATGACCTACAAATAGTGAAGTTGGAAAGGTAGCAATTCCATAGGGCAGAGACAATAACAGAACCATGGTAACAATCATGAAATGGACAGTATTTAAGCTTTTCTATTCCACTTTTAAACTTTGCAAGATGACAGTCTTATAGCCAAAGGCATCACCTAAAATAAAAGAAAAATGATTGGTAATGCACATAAGAAGCCAAAATAATAATAACAAAGTAGACAGAAATATAATTTCTTTCCTTTATTGCCTTCATGAGTCAAGGTAAAACTAAATTTTGCTATAGCTTTAGCATGTTTGCACTCACAGGAACAACTAATATCCCATCTAGAAAACATTCTCCCACAGGGAATCTGGCACAAATAACCTACAGGACACTGCTGCATAGATTAGCTTATAATTATCTATTTTGTAGATAAATATATTTATCTTTGGATTTTAGCTCTCTCTAAATTCATGTATCAGAACAAAACATAATCTTATGCGTACATACAACAGACTACTTGAACTTCTGAATACGTCATATGGGCAAGAGTAAAGCTATTAGTCAGAAGATGCACCTGGGACCTTGCAACAGAGTTGCTGTGAGTTCTAGCTCCATTGAGAGAAGAAATGCATAAATGCAGGGGCAGTGGTGTCAGAACATGGCAGAAGTTTGTTCACCTACACTTTTGGCATCTCTCTTTTGGACCTCAAATGATGGTTATATTGAACTCAAACCTTAATTGACATTTTGCAGCCTCTTTGATACCACTCTGTTTAATGCTGGTGCTGAGAGGTAAGACAGGAGTAGAACAAGGAATGTTGGATTTAGGGAGGATATTGCTATGGTCTGAATGTTTGTGGCCCCCAAAACTCACATGCTGGAATTCTAAGGCCCATTATGAGTATTAGAAGATAGGGCCTTTGGGAGGTGATTAGGGAAGGAGGGTGGAGCCCTCATGAGTGGGATTAGTGCCCTCATAAGAAGAGACTCCACATTGCTCCCAGCCCCATCCACCCCATGAGGATATAAAAGGAAGTCTGTCATTGAAAGACAAAGATGTGGGCACCTTCATCTTTGACTTCCAGCCTCCAGAACTGTGACAATTTTTTTTTTTTTTTTTGGTTTATAAGCCACCCAGTCTGTGGTAATTTGTTATAGCAGCCTGAACAGATTAAGACAGATATGGAGGTGGGACTGATGAACGTATTTCCAGGAATGAAAGCAGAGGAAAATGGGATGGGATATAATTCATGCTAGCTCGTCTTCCCAGCCCCCCAGGACAGAAACAAACAAGAAAGGGGAAAAATGATATATTTTTAATGATACTAATGTTTTATCAGTTTCAATTTAATCTTGATTCTTTACTAATTTTCACTTTAGATTGAAGAGAACTCATCACTAGAATTTGTTTTAACACTAAGTAAATAGTATCTTTTGATACAAGAAATATTTAAGTATTTCTGATGTTAAGGCTATATATTTTGGACAAAGAAAATAAAACTAGGAAAGGGATGAGTAGTAATTAGTCTGATTCTGGAAGGCTGAGCAAGTGGGTTTATAAAGATTAACAATGAGATCCTCTGTTCTAATGGGACATCCACAAGTTACTCCTTCCTTTGGTTTGATCCAGAATACATGAATTCTTTTTGTAGTTCCGTAGTTCTATTTGTCTCTGAAAAATAATTTCTGTATGCTCAGTCATGACACAATGTAATTTCCTTACAGATGGGAGCTTCTCTTCTGAAGACATTAAAACATGTTGAGCAGATTCTCACCCATAATAAAAAGCTATCAGAAGGTCTAACTGCAGTAATATACTTAAGGAAATAGATAAAGCATCATTTCCTTTTCAAGCTTAGTATGTAAGAATTGGGAATAGTTTCTTGCTTCATGATTCTGAACATAAACACCATTTCCCTTTACAAAAAAAGAGGCATATGAAGAAAAAAATTAAACATCCCTTTTCAAAAAAGTTTTTAGTGGTGGACATTAGTCTTGCAATGAATGTTTTACTTCCCTTGAATTGTGAAAACACTCTCATGGAATTTGAAAATAATTATTTCAGTAAAAGGGTGTAGAGCTCCTGAACTTGCATAATTTCCCATAAGAAAAATTAAATCAGAATTATGTAAGTATATCACTACAAATCCAGTTGGCCTTGAGGCAATGCCTGGGAAGAAATAAGGATGCAGTGAGCCGCAAAAATCAGGTTAGCCTCAAGGTCTACTCGACCCCGGCAATCTTACTTCAGTGACGATTTGGAGTCAGACCAAAGTGCATAAACTATCCATGGTGTTGAAACGATTTAAAGTGAAAAGCAGTAGAATATTTTACCAAAAACCCAAGCACAGAGTAAGAAAATGAAAGGGAAGAAATTCACTACATTAAAAGCAAGAGAGGTTGAATAATATGCAGCTAATTTGGCCTCGGCCTTCAGTGAAGCCAAGTGATTTGTGGAAGAAAACACAATTAGCAGTGAGGCTAGGATTATTTGAATGAATAGTCTACATCTATCAAATTATTCGTATGGATGGTCATTTTTCCTTTCCAAACAAAGATCCCCGGAAGGAATTTTTAGAAGCCCTTTAGATTTCCTGGCCAAACTATAGTTCTTAGCCATGATGTTTTTATATTATTACAAATAATAGAAACCATAAAGTAGCTTCTACTCTCTCACTATTGTCTTTACAGTATCCTGACACTTCCTGTCAAAATAGTATGGATACAGAGTTTCAGTTTTTCAAGATGAAAAAGTTCTGGAGACTGGTTACACAAGAATGTAAATGTACTTAAAGCCACTGAGCTGTACCCTTAAAAATGGTTAAGATGGTAAATTTTATGTGTTTCATTACAATTTTTAAAAGTCAGAACATTTCAGTCTTCATTTGAAAAAATCAGATCTGATACCTCAGGACCTAGATTCTCACCTGTCAACCATCTCCAATTTACCACTAACCACCGTCTTACATCATTCTTTTATCTGTCTGGCTTCTTTAGGCATGTGATTGTGGCTCCTGCTCTAAACCCAGAGCATCACCTTTCACGGTACAGCCCTCCAACGTCAGTCCCCAGCTGGGCAAGCTAAGGGTCTTGTCTTTGGTGGAGGGGCCAATACCCTCACCCCTCAGCGACTGATGACAAACACTAGCACAATTAAGACCATCCCTAAAAAGCTCTATACCAAACCTTGCCCCAAATACACTCTGCCTTTCCTCCTTTTCTCTCCATTTCTCTAAATATTGTTCTTCCTCACTCCTCACTCATCCATGAAACCTCATTGACTCTAATTCACAAGAGGTTCTTCCTTCTCTCATGTTCTGTAGCATTTAATTCCCCATTCCTCCTTCCCTCCAGACCCTGGCAACCACATTCTGCTTCTGTCTTTATGATTTTGACTAAGTATCTCATACACGTGGAATCAGACAGTATTTGTCCTTTTGTGACAGGCTGATTTCACTTAGCACAGTGTCCTCAGGTTTTATCCATGTTGCAGCACGTGTCGGGATTTTCTTCCCTTTTGGGGCTGGGTGGTGTTCCACTGTATGTATGTGTCACATTTTGTTTATCCATTCGTCTGTTGATGGACATTTGGGTTGCTTCCACCTTTTGGCTTTTGTGAATAGTGCTGCTGTGAACGCGGTTGTACAGATATCTCTTCGAGCCCCAGCTTTCAGTTCTTTTGGTTGTGTACCCATGGTGGAATTGCTGGATCACATTGTAGCTCTATTTTTCATTTTTTGGGGGGCCGCCATGCTGTTTTCCATGGAGGCTGTGCCATTTTGCATTCCCGCCGACAGTGCACAAGGGTTTCAATTTAAAATATCCTGGTTTTTAATGTTGGGAACTAAATGAAATTGAACATGCTCTGTAGCTAAACAAAACACATTTGTGAACTGGATTCTGCATTAGCTCACTGTTTTTCTACCTCAGGTTTAGAGGCCAAAGGTAAACCCAGGATGAGTTCCTTTGAGTGGAGGGTTTGGAGAGCAGCTCAACAGAAAAGGCCAGATTAGGCAGGCTTGAAGATTAGGATTCAAGGTATGAGATCAGTGTTCAAGAAAATAAGTGCCTGAAACCCAAAGAAAGGCAGCCAGGGGATTACTTGGTGGTCTGTCTACCCAGCTGGTGAGACAGGTGACCCCCAGGAGGGGTAGCTTTAAGTTGAAGTCAGAACCCAGAGCTCAGGCAGGAGGAGATTGGTTTTTTTCCTAGGTATTCAGGACATGGGAATAGAGAAATTTAAGAAACAGCCTAAGAGTGTCCTAGGGGAAGAGTTTCCTGACTAAAAGGGTAATGATAACTGCTTTGAACTTGTGTCAGGCTGAAGCTGCTTTAGGTTTATATCACCCTTTATTATAATGTGCATTTAAGTGACGTTTCCTTACACACTGTTGTGGAGATTGGTCTGGGCACTTGAACTCTGTGACTAGTAGGGAGCTAGGTTGTAGCAGGAGAAGGGTTTGTAGTCTGGAGAACTGTCTGTTTTTACTCCCAGGAACTGACAGCAGAAAGTTGATTTGAGACCAGTGACTGAGGGAGCAGCAGTGCTTCATTTTGTCATTTCTTTAGTCAACTGACCTTGGCTCTGATCTTAATCTTTCAGGCGCTTGGTGAGGGGACATGTATTACATTTTCAAAATGAAGATTATTTTATTCTCATTGTAAAAATGGCCTGTGCTCATTGTTAGAAATTCAGGCAATACAGAAAAAAGTAGAAAGAATAAAGTAACTATTACCTGAAAAAAAAAAAAAAAGTATGGAATCTTATTCACATTTCATCTATTTTTGGATGCCTTGCCACCCCCCCCACACACATATTGACTCACTAACACACCCAAACATCAGTGACTGTATCTGTCTTCTCTGTCCCTAGAGTATTCTTTTTTTTTTTTTTAGAGTATTCTTAATAATGAAAAATTAGAGCAGAAATTTATATGCATAGATGTTTATTGCAATAATATGTACAATATTTAAAGATTTGAAAGGAGAAAAATGTTTAACAATAGAAAATAACTTCAAATAATATAATCATGCCTTAGAATATTATGAATCCATTAAAATGGTATTTTAATAATTTTAAATAGCAAAATATTTAAAACATAATTTTGAATAAAAAGCAGGGTCAAATCCGCATAGACATCATAATTGTGGTTATACTATATACATAATCATGTAATTAACATAGGTATATATTTAGCATATGTATGAGACTGAGAGAGAGAGAGAGAGTGTGTGTGTGTGTGTGTGTGTTCCCCCAGAGAGAGGTTGTGTAGAATAGACATTATATACATGAGTTTGGACTCCAGAGTCATGCTGCCTGAATATGAATCCCAGTTTTGCCACTTAATAAGCAAATTACTTAACCTCTCTTTTCTTCAATTTCCTCCTTTGTGAAATGGTGAAAATAAATATATGGTTGACGTTGAGATTAAATGGGTGAATTCTACTTAGAACAATGCATAACAGAGAATATATAATTCTTAGCTCTTATGATCATCTAAATATATACACACATTATAAGTACACAAAATGAACCTATGCATACACACAGACAATTGCAAAACTATGCAAAATCGAGCAAAATGTTATCAGTATTTCTGACGTTTGAGATTGTGGATAACTTTTGTGTTTACATGTTTTTTTCTATTTTCCAAGTTTTTCTGGAATGAGCAAATAATACTTTTATAATCAGAGATAAATTTTTGCATGGTATTTAAGAACAGATGGATTGAGTTACACACACATATAATATGCTTAAAGTACAATACTGTATTAAAAATACAGTACTGCTTAAAGCAGTGCTCAGCACGTAGGATGACTTACAGAAACATTTATTAAATTAATATAAACGGTAATTGAGGAATTGGACATAGTAATTAGTAACTAGAGAATATTTAGCCCAAGAGATTTGCAAGAAAGGAAGATAAAAAAAAAAAGTGAAATTGTAGAAGAAGGCAATATCTGTCTAGCAAAGTTTGGGTTTTATAATTCTAAGACTTAAGTATATATTTTCTAGGCAGCATTGAAGAAGACAGTACAAAAAGAAACTTAGAAAATCTATGAAGAGAGAAAATAAGCTTCATGGCCAAATTTAGACTCCAGGTAAGCTAGGGAAAATCAGAGCAAATGGGATAAATTTGTTTTAAAGAGGAAAAACTTTTACATGATCCTGGAACAAGGAATGTAGGTCTGGGTGTCGGTATGTAAAAGTTCGTGTTTTAAAAAGCAAAAAAAAAAAAAAAAAAAAAAAAATCCATTTTTAATTTTTTGAGGAAACTCCATACTGTTTTCCATGGGGGCTTCACCAATTTACATTCCCAGCAACAGTGTATTAGGTTTCTTTTTCTCCACATCCTTGCCAACACTTATTATTTCTTGTCTTTTTGACAGTAGGCATTCTGACACGTATGATTTGATATCTCATTGTGGTTCTGATTTGTGTTTCCTTGATAATCCAGCAATTCTATTCCTAGGTATCGATCCAAAGAAAATGAAAACAGTAATTCAAAAAGATATATGCGCCCCAATGTTCATAGCAGCTTTATTTGCAGTGGCCAAGATATGGAAGTAACCTAAGTGTCCATCAACAGATAAATGGATAAAGATGTGATACACACACACACACACAGTATTACTCAACCATAGAAAAAGAATGACACTTTGCCATTTACAACAACATGGATGGATCTGGAGGGTAGTATGCTTAGTGAAATAAGTCAGACAGAGAAAGACAGATGCTGTATATTTTCACTTATATGTGGAATCTAAAAAATAATACAAATGAATATAACAAAACAGAAACAGACTCACAGATACAGAGAACTCGTGGTTACCAAAGATGAGAATGAGTGCAAGGGGTGAGCAAGATAGGTGAAGGGGATTAAGAGGTACAAAGTACTAGGTATAAAATAAGTTAAAAGGATGTAATATACAGCACAGGGAATATAGCCAATATTTCATTGTGAAGAGTTAGACACTTACCCTTGAAATCAAGGCCATTCCTCTTGTCTTTAGAAATCACTGTGGGTACAAAAATGGGGAGATATTCCCTTAAACAGATACAATGCCCTGCTTTCACATTCTGAAGCATATTTCTATGTAAAGATGTAGCAGTGAACTAAGATATTATAAAAAAAAATTGATAATATATAGAGTAGTATTTAGAGGATATAAGTAAATCAGAATACCATGTAAGGCAAAAATATGAATGATAAATTATATTAATCCATCTTAAGTTATATATAAACTACATACATAAAGATCTTTAGTTAAGTCTATATCTTTTACTTGCTTCCTCTCCCTCAGTTCTTTTCACCAAATTCTACTTAACTTTTATATGTTAAAAGAATAGAAGTAATGACCACATGTGTGTGTATATTTCTATATGTCTGAAAACAGAACATTTAAAAGTGTTCCAGGTACTGCATTAAGAATGCTCTTAAAAGTGTAGCTCCACTGTAACTCTGATTGTGAGTTACTTAGCTATACAATAAAATAGCAGTTAGATAAGATTTAATGTAAAATGTGGTTTTTCATTCATGAGGTTGGTGAAATTTGGTTTTAATATCCTTTTCCCACTGTACAATGAAGAAATAAACAATCACAGGATGGTGTCATATTTTATAATCTTCTCATTCATGAAAATAAGAAAGGATTTAGAAATACATAGCCTACATAGAAAAGAGCAGATTTGTTCATTCACATTGAAATTTTTCTTCTCTAAACCAAAATAAGAGGAAGATGAAGAAAATCTATTGAGAAACAATATAAATCAATATTAAATGCGAATAAATATGTAAGGTGATTACCAGTTCATTTTTTTGGTAAATAATGCAAGCACGTGCATACATACACCACCCCCCAAGAAAAATTGGAATCTTTGTTTGCTGTCTTGGAATTCCATCTTTTAAAATGTCAAAGCTTTCCTATTACAATATTCACCTTGCCTCCAAGACTTAAATATAAGGCTTTACTAACAGCATTTGGATTCTGGACTTAGAAACAAAAGAACAGAAATTGTGCTTCTATTTCTATAGGTCTTGTAGATACTATTACATTTTCAACCTGAGTAGTATATGTTTCAAAGATTCATTAACTTACAAGTCTAGAAAAATTGGCAAACTGACATTAGGATAACATTTCCTTGTTTCTACTCCATAAAATGTCTTATTCAGTTTCCCGACCAAAAAAATTACCTTTTGCAAATTGGAAATACACAAAATGACCCCTTTTTATGTATTTTTTAACACAAAATTATCTAATCCAGCTGCCATGATAGTGTTTTTTTTTTTTTTTTTAATTTATTTATTTATTTATTTTTGGCTGTGTTGGGTCTTCGTTTCTGTGCGAGGGCTTTCTCTAGTTGCGGCAAGCGGGGGCCACTCTTCATCGCGGTGCGCGGGCCTCTCACTATCGCGGCCTCTCTTGTTGCGGAGCACAGGCTCCAGATGCGCAGGCTCAGTAGTTGTGGCTCACGGGCCTAGTCGCTCCGCGGCATGTGGGATCCTCCCAGACCAGGGCTCGAACCCGTGTCCCCTGCATTGGCAGGCAGACTCTCAACCACTGCGCCACCAGGGAAGCCCCATGATAGTGTTTTTAAATAAAGGGGATACAGTTAAGAACAGTATGTAATTTATTTCTTTAATGGGAAACTAGGATTTTTTAGCAAAGAAAATATTTCTTATACATGTCGTGTGTTCCAGACATTGTTCTAAGTGTTTGTTATAAAGTAATGAGCGAGACAAGCAATATCCTTGAAATCATGGAGCCTACCTTTCTTTCTATCTGTGTATCTATGTATGTATCCATCCATCCATCCATCCATCCATACCCATTTATCTATAACATATATGTATGTATAACTATTTTATCAAAACAGTGAAAACATTGCATCCACAAAAAAAAAAGACTTGGAATTTGGTTATGTTCACTGTGTTAGTTCATTTTTAAAGTAATATAAATTATCAGAAGACATAACACTCACCATCTGATCTTGTTTTTAAATTTGTGATTTCTAAGATAGCTAAAAGAAATGTTCCTAGGAAAATGTTATGGACATTCTTATGATATATTTGACTTTAATAGGAAATACTATTCAGACAATGTTTATCTATGAATAAGTTGAACACATTCTACTTGCTATACAATTTTTCACAAGGTCAGTAAACATGTCATAATATCTATGAAACCAACATCCATTACCTTATCATAGCTTTAAGTGATTATTAATATCTGATGATGATTGAAGGCACCTCTTTTTTTATTTGCTGTCAGAAATAGCTATTCTTGAAACTTTACTCTCTTCAATGTGAACATCAGTACAATTTGACAAGTTCCATGCAGATTTCTGTTGATATTCTGATTGGAAATGCGTAAACTTAAAGATCAGTCTAGAGAGAAATGGCATCATTATTATAACATATTATCTATGAATGTAACAGAGCTCCTTATTTATTCAGGGCCCCGTTCAGCACCTAAAAAAATTTTGTAAACTTCTCAAAAGGAGAAGTTGTTTTGGTTTATTCGAAGACATCTTTTAAATTATTGGTTCATAAATTTTGGATTATTATTGGATTTTTTTTCTTAAGTTTTTAGTTTGTTGAACTTTTATCAAGAAAAGTTATTTAACTTTTTATATAACTGGTCTGTACCTTGTCTTGGATGTGTATTTCATCTGTATATAATAGAAAAATTGACTCTTTTTTCCAGTATTTACACCATTTTTTTCTTGCTTATTTATGACCTACTGTGGTACAACATTGAATAGCAGATTTACTGGTTATTTTTGGTTTTTTTTGTTTGTTTCTGAACTTGAGAGGTTAAACGATTCCCTGTGAAGAACAATGTTTGATACTTTAAAGTAGAAGTCCTAAGTGGATAGTGGAACTTCTTTTATATTCTTAGTTTTAACCATGAATATGGGTTAATATTTTTTAATGATTTTATTTTATGTAATAATCATCCCATTTTAATCAATTGGAGTAGTGGAATACATTAATACATTTTTGATAGAGAACCTTTCTTGAATTCTAAGAATAAACACCATATGGTCATGATGAATATTTTATAACCCTTCTATACTCCATTTGCCAAGATTATCACCTAGAACTTTTTCACCCATAATCATAGATAAATCTATAATTCTCTTCTCTTATACTATTTTCATCAAGTTTAAGTTTCAATAATTTCCTGTCTCATAACATATGTTAGGAAATGCACTCTTTTGAATTTCTCTAAAACATTTTTTATCTGTTTCTTACAGTTTTGATAAAACTCACCTATAAAAATCAGCTATAAAACTTGGTTTATTTGATTCAAGGAGCAATAAGAAATTTGATGCATGAGCAAAGTATTTAATAATAATAATTACTCTATCAGGTTTCTTTTTTACTTTTTGTGGAGCACTGGAAATTATTTTCCAGAAAATTTCAAATATCTCAATTTATAATTTTAATGTATTAAGGTTTTTCAGAATCTTTAGTTGTATTTTATAAATGTCAACTATAACTGTAGTTATATTCTGTTTTTCAGTCTTTAAGTTAGTTGGATGTTTCCTCCTTTTTCTTGATTAATTTTGGTAACAGGCTTTTGATATGATGAGAAATTTGGGGGATTCTTCAGTTGTCATGAATGTTTTTTCCTTTCTCTCTCCCTCCACTCTGTTTTATAAGGGGTGAGTTTGGTTCTTGCCCCTCTGAGTCATACTCCCAGTCATCATGGCCCACATTTGGATCCAGATACAAGCAAACTCTTGCCTGCAGCTACACTGCTGTTTGGGGTTTCTGTGTTGTTTCTGGCCAATGGAGTGTTTTATTTGTACCACTAAACATGCCTATGTTTCTTAATGACTTTTTAAAAACAGGTCTTATTTCTTACTGCTATGTTTAGAGTAGAAAGTACAATCAATGCATAATCTTACCACATCATCTTGAAAAGGATTGCTTACATATTCTCATGTCAGCATTTTACATGTGAATATATAAATGATTTGTGCTATTAGATTTTAGTTTGATACCTAAAACACCCATATATCACATATAATTTATATTTTTATTCACCCAGAATCTTAGAAGGATCAGATATGTAGTTAGACCACCAAACATTTCCCATTTTCCCAGGTTAATGATGATCTATTGGCAGCAGTTTGGAAAATGTAATTTATTGTGCTGAAACAATAACTTGTATAGTGGTATCTGAGTGACCCTTCCAATTTTAGAACAGTCTAATATAGTCCCAAAGAAGAGCTAGGAGAAAGTGGGTCACTCTGTAAGCAAACCTCTACATCCCAAAGAATAGTGGTGATAAAAATGATGCAGAAACAGGGGCCAAAATAACAAAATAATTCAATTTTGCAAATTGCTTCATGCATATAAAAGCAAACAACTGTGTCTGTGACTAATGTTTCATTTTACTTATTTTTAAAAATGTATACCTGTTCTTTAAAATTATTTATGATTACAGTGGACAGTATTAGAACATTTCATTTAAAAACTTTGAAAATGCTTTCAAATGTATTTTCTCATTTGACCATATTACAATTCTGTGAGATGGAGTATAGATATGCTTCTAAACCACACACATACATACTGAGTGGGTAAGTAGATTTTCTATGTTACGTATGAGTCGAGTCTTCTCTTTCAAAACAGTTACTCTATTTACTGTAATGCATACATACACAAAAACATTTTCATTTCTTTTTTTGACAATAAGATAATTAATGGGAAGATATGAACACTACATTTAAAATTTTTGACTTATCCTTGTTAATGTTAGCTAAAAGACTTCTTTCTTTCCATAAATTCATTTTTTTAAAATCTATATTTAATTTTGACTGACATTCAAAAATTCTTGTAGTACACACAAATATGAGTCATTAACTGTGCATAGCGATAAAGAAATAGATCTAATATATAGCTTAAAGAATGCCAGTAATGATAAAGCATCCAAAATGAAATGTCATTTTTTTAACATTCAATGAAATGTAAGAATAATTTTCATAAATTTCATTTTTCATTACATCTTTGAGTAGTTAATATGTGAACTCACTGTAAGGAGTTCAAATATTAACTGTAAGTTTAATAAGAAGCTATTGAGAAATTACACCCAGAGAGGGACATAATATAAGTTTTCTTTCTAGAATTCCACTCTATAATGTAGAGTATGTGCTGGAACTGGAGACATGAGTTGAAAGCTAGTGTAAGAATCCAGGGAAGAGATTATGATAATCTAGACCAGAGTAGTAGCAGAAAGGTAGACAGAAAACGTGATGATAACAGATTTAATCGAGAGTTTGGTCCTGTACCAGCCTCGCAGGCTTCCTCCCTGCACAGCCTATGAGCAACAGCCCTTCTCTCACACCTGACTGGGCCTCTGGGGTGAGGAGGTGTGGCACGAGAGGAAATCTGAGGCACAGAGAAGTTAACTGCCTGGTCCAAGATCACAGAACTAAGCCGTGTGGCTGACAGGGTCGTGTGGCTGATAGGGTCATGTGGCTGACAGGGTTGTGGTGCTCCAGCCGGGTGTCAGACCTGAGCCTCTGAGTGGGAGAGCCAAGTTCAGGATATTAGTCCACCAGAGACCTCCTGGCCCCACATAATATCAAATGGCAAAAGCTTTCCCAGAGATCTCTATCTCAATGCTAAGAACCAGTTCCACTCAACGACCAGCAAGCTACAGTGCTGGACACCCTATGCCAAACAACTAGCAAGACAGGAACACAACCCTATCCATTAACAGAGAGGCTGCCTAGAATCATAATAAGTTCACAGATGCACAAAAAACACCACCAGATGAGGCCCTGCCCACCAGAAAGACAAGATCCAGCCTCATCCACCAGAACACAGGCACCAGTCCCCTCCACCAGGAAGCCTACAAAACCCACTGAACCAACCTTACTCACTGGGGGCAGACACCAAAAACAACGGGAACTACGAACATTCAGCCTGTGAAACAGAGACCCCCAAACACAGTAAGTTAAGCAAAATGGGAAGATAGAGAAATACACAGCAGATGAAGGAGCAAGGTAAAAACCCACCAGACCAAACAAATGAAGAGGAAATAGGCAGTCTACCTAAAAAAGAATTCAGAGTAATGATAGTAAAGATGATCCAAAATCTTGGAAATAGAATGGAGAAAATACAAGAGACGTTTAACAGGACCTAGAAGAACTAAAGAGCAAACAAACTATGATGAACAACACAATAAAGGAAATGAAAAATTCTCTAGAAGGACTCAATAGCAGAATAACTGAGGCAGAAGAGCTGAAAAGTGACCTGGAAAATAAAAGAGTGGAAATAACTACTGCAGAGCAGATTAAAGAAAAAAGAATGTAAAGAATGGAAAACAGTCTCAGAGACCTCTGGGACAACATTCAATGCATCAACATTCAAATTATAGGGGTCCCAGAAGAAGACAAAAAAAAAAAGGTACTGAAAATATTTGAAGAGATTACAGTTGAAAAGTTCCCTAATATGGGAAGAGAAATAGTCAATCAAGACCAGGAAGTGCAGAGACTCCATACAGGATAAATCCAAGGAGAAATACACCAAGGCACATACAAATAAAACTATCAAAAATTAAATAGAAAGAAAAAATATTAAAAGCAGCAAGGGAAAAGCAAAAAATAACATACAAGGGACTTCCCATAATGTTAAAAGCTGATCTTCCAGCAGAAACTCTGAAAGCCAGAAGGGAGTGGCAGGACATATTTAAAGGGGAAAACCTACAAGCAAGACTACTCTACCCAGCAAGGATCTCATTCAGATTTGATGGAGAAATTAAAACCTTTACAGACAAGCAAAAGCTAAGAGAATTCAGCACCACCAAACCAGCTCTACAACAAATGCTAAAGGAACTTCTCTAAGTGAGAAACACCAGAGAAGGAAAAGACCTACAATAACAAACCCAAAACAATTAAGAAAATGGTAATAGGAACATACATATCGATAATTACCTTACATGTAAATGGATTAAATGCTCCAACCAAAAGATATAGACTGGCTGAATGGATACAAAAACAAGACCAGTATATATGCTGTCTACAAGAGACCCACTTCAGACCTAGGAAAACATACAGACTGAAAGTGAGGGGATGGAAAAAGATATTCCATGAAGATGGAAATCAAAAGAAAGCTGGAGTAACAATTCTCATATCAGAAAAAATAGACTTTAAAATAAAGACTATTACAAGAGACAAAGAAGGACACTACATAATGATCAAGGGATCAATCCAAGAAGAAGATATAAAAATTGTAAATATTTAGGCACCCAACATAAGTGCACCTCAATACATAAGGCAAATGCAAACAACTATAAAAGAGGAAATCGACAGTAACACAATTATAGTAGGGGACTTTAACACCCCACTTTCACCAATGGACAGATCATCTAAAATGAAAATAAATAAGGAAACACAAGCTTTAAATGATACATTAAACAAGATGGACTTAATTGTTATTTATAGGACATTCCATCCAAAAACAACAGAATACACTTCCTTCTCAAGTGCTCATGGAACACTCTCCAGGATAGATCATATCTTGGGTCACAAATCAAGCCTTGGTAAACTTAAGAAAATTGGAATTGTATAAAGTATCTTTTCTGACCATAACACTATGAGACTAGATATCAATTACAGGAAAAAATCTGTAAAAAATACAAGCACATGGAGGCTAAACAATACACTACTAAATAAGCAAGAGATCATTGAAGAAATCAAAGAGGAAATTAAAAAATACCTAGAAACAAATGACAATGAAAACACAATGACCAAAAACCTATGGGATGCAGCAGTAGCAGTTGTAAGAGGGACGTTTATAGCAATACAATCCTACCTTAAGAAACAAGAAACATCTCAAATAAACAACCTAACCTTACACCTAAAGCAATTAGAGAAAGAAGAACAAGAAAACCCAAAAATTAGCAGAGGAAAGAAATCATAAAGATCAGATCAGAAATAAATGAAAAAGAAATGAGGAAACGATAGCAAAGATCAATAAAACTAAAAGCTGGTTCTTTGAGAAGATAAACAAAATTGATAAACCATTAGCCAGCCTCATCAAGAAAAAAAAGGGAGAAGACTCAAATCAATAGAATTAGAAGTGAAAAAGAAGTAACAACTGACACTGAAGAAATACAAAGGATCATGAGAGATTACTACAAGCAACTCTATGTAAATAAAATGGACAACCTGGAAGAAATGGACAAATTAGTAGAAAAGCACAATCTTCGGAGACTGAACCAGGAAGAAATAGAAAATATAAACAGACCAATCACAAGCACTGAAATTGAAACTGTGATTAAAAATCTTCCAACAAACAAAAGCCCAGGACCACATGGCTTCACAGGCAAATTCTATCAAACATTTAGAGAAGTGCTAACTCGTATCCTTCTCAAACTCCTCCAAAATTTGGCAGAGGGAGGAACACTCCCAAACCCATTCTACGAGGCCACCATCTCCCTGATACCAAAAACAGACAAAGATGTCACAAAGAAAGAAAACTACAGGCCAATATCACTGATGAACATAGATGCAAAAATCCTCAACACAATACTAGCAAATAGAATCCAACAGCACATTAATCATGATCAGCACCATGATCAAGTGGGGTTTATCCCAGGAATGCAAGGATTCTTCAATATACACAAATCAATCAATGTGATAAACCATATTAACAACTTGAAGGAGAAAAACCATATGATCATCTCAATAGATGCAGAAAAAGCTATCAACAAATTCAACACCTATTTATGATAAAAAACCCTCCAGAAAGTAGGCATAGAGGGAACTTACCTCAACATAATAAAGGCCATATATGACAAACCACAGCCAACATCATCCTCAATGGTGAAAAACTGAAACCATTTCCACTAAGATCACGAACAAGACAAGGTTGCTCACTCTCACCACTATTATTCAACATAGTTTTGGAAGTCCTAGCCATGGCAGTCAGAGAAGAAAAAGAAATAAAAGGAATAGAAATCGGAAAAGAAGAAGTAAAACTGTCACTGTTTGCAGAAGACATGATACTATACATAGAGAATCCTAAAGATGCCAGGAGGAAACTACTAGAGCTAATCAATGAATTTGGTAAAGTTGCACGATACAAAATTAATGCACAGAAATCTCTTGCATTCCTATACAGTAATGATGAAAAATCTGAAAGAGAAATTAAGGAAGCACTCCCATTTACCATCGCAACAAAAAGAATAAAATACCTAGGAATAAAACTACCTAAGGAGACAAAAGACCTGTATGCAGAAAACTATAAGACACTGATTAAAGAAACTAAAGATGATACAAATAGATGGAGAGATATACCATGTTCTTGGATTGGAAGAATCAACATTGTGAAAATGACTATACTACCCAAAACAATCTACAGATTCAATGCAATCCCTATCAAACTACCACTGGCATTTTTCACAGAACTAGTACAGAAAACTTCACAATTTGTATGGAAACACAAAAGACCCCAAATAGCCAAAGCAATCTTGAGAAAGAAAAATGGAGCTGGAGGAGTCAGGCTCCCTGACTTCAGTCTATACCACAAAGCTACAGTAATGAAGACAGTATGGTACTGGCACAAAAACAAATATAGATCAATGGAACAGATAGAAAGCACAGAGATAAGATGCCCATTGGTGCATGGGTTTTATCTTTGACAAAGGAGGCAAGAATATACAATGGAGAAAAGACAGCCTCTTCAATAAGTGGTGCTGGGAAAACTGGACAGCTACATGTAAAAGACTGAAATTAGAACACTCCCTAATACCATAAACAAAAATTAAAAAATGGATTAAAGATCTAAATGTAAGGCCAGACACTGTGAAACTCTTAGAGGAAAACATAGGCAGATCACTCTCTGACATAAATCACAGCAAGATCCTTTTTGACCCACCTCCTAGAGAAATGGAAATAAAAACAAAAATAAACAAATGGGACGTAATGAAACTTAAAATCTTTTGCACAGCCAAGGAAACCATAAACAAGACAAAAAGACAACTCTCAGAATGGGAGAAAATATTTGCAAGTGAAGCAACTGACAAAGGATCAATCTCCAAAATATACAAGCAGCTTATGCAGCTCAGTATCAAAAAAACAAAGAACCCAATCCAAAACTGGGCAGAAGACCTAAATAGACATTTCTCCAAAGAAGATATGTAGATTGCCAACAAACACATGAAAGGATGCTCAACATCACTAATCATTAGAGAAATGCAACTCAAAACTACAATGAGGTATCACTTCATACTGGTCAGAATGGCCATCATCAAAAAATCTAGAAACAATAAATGCTGGAGAGGGTGTGGAGGAAAGGGAACCCTCTTGCACTGTTGGTGGGAATGTAAATTGATACAGCCACTATGGAGAACAATATGGACGTTCCTTAAAAAACTAAAAATAAAATTACCATATGACCCAGCAATCCCACTACTGGGCATATACCCTGAGAAAACCATAATTCAAAAAGAGTCAGGTACCACAGTGTTCGTTGCAGCTCTATTTAAAATAACCAGGACATGGAAACAACCTAAGTGTCCATCGACAGATGAATGCATAAAGAAGATGTGACACATATATACGGTGGAATATTACTCAGCCATAAAAAGAAACAAAATTGAGTTATTTGTAGTGAGGTGGAGGACCTAGAGTCTGTCATACAGAGTGAAGTAAGTCAGAAAGAGGAAAACAAATACTGTACGCTAACACATATATATGCAATCTAAAATGGAAGAAAAGGTTCTGAAGAACCTAGGGGCAGGACAGGAATAATGATGTAGAGAATGGACTTGAAGACATGGGGAGGGGGAAGGGTAAGCTGGGATGAAGTGAGAGAGTGGCATGGACATATATACACACTGCCAAATGTAAAATAGATAGATAGCGGGAAGTAGCCGCATAGCACAGGGAGATCAGCTCGGTGCTTTGTGGCCACCTAGAGGGGTGGGATATGGAGGGTGGGAGGGGGAAGATGCAAGAGGGAAGAGATATGGGCATATATGTATATGTATAGCTGAATCACTGTTATACAGTAGAAATTAACACACTATTGTAAAGCAATTATACTCCAAGAAAGATGTTAAAAAAATTTAATCAAATTTTCTGATTTTTAGGGAGTGGCTGAAGTAGATATGAAGAACTAATTAGTTTCTGAGCAAGACAAAATAGCTGGTATCAAACTTATTTAACTGCTGTAAACAATTATAAAAATGGCCCAAAATGTATAAAAACATGTTTGAAAGCAATAGACTATGCTATGAACATTAATAGAAGGAAGCATATGAAGTGGGACCCACATTAAACCTGCATTTCTCACTGGGGACATTTTTTAAAATGTTGCACAGAAAAATAGAGCCAGACAGAGAACACTGGTCTCAGTGAATGGAGGAAACAGAGATCAGGGTCTGGGGCTCTGGAAGTGGATGGGATTTAGATGGTAATAAATCAGGAGAAAAGGAGAGAGAAGCATTCCAAACATCTGCATAGAATATGCCCTAGGTCCTGTGACAGGTCCTAAGCTGACCATGTGCAAGACACGATTCCAGAAGGTCCAGCGGAGAATAGATACTGAGAAGCTAGGAGCTTTAGCCGTCTCACAATAGTGGGGGAATGTTGAGGTTCCTTCCCAGTTGTAATGGAGAAAACTTGATATACACATAAGGCTTGCAGTTGAGACACCAGAAACACTATATCCTACATGCCTTTGTAGTAAGAGCTCTGCTCTAATATGGGGATAAGTTAAAATACACCTGTGCTAAAATGGATTAACAGCAAGCACCAACAGTGTCTTAGTCTGTTGAGGCTGCCGTAACAAAATACCGTGGACTGGGTAGCTTACAAACAAACTTTCTGAGATAGCTTATACTGTATGAACATTATACAATGTTCATACAGTATTGGAGTGGTATGCAATCAAATGATGAAATGGAAAATACACTTAAATTTTAGTAACTCACAATTTAAATGATAATTCTGCATTTAAATAAGTATTTGCAAGCAATGTACTGTAAACTGCTATTGACATGCATAACTTCCTTTTCCACACAATGTATTTCTGTTTTTCAGAAAACAGACATTCCAGAAATTCACTGGTCACAATCAAACAATTAGAACAGTGTTATGACTGATATTTTCAATAGAAATATAAGTAATCTCTACAGAATTTATTTACATGCCCACATTTTGGAGGAAAGGCACTACAGACAAACTTTGGCAAAACAATGGCAGATGTTTTTAAACTTGTGGCTTGGGGTAGAAAACGACCATTGTAAGTTGTCCAGATGGAAGCCAAAAATAATAATTAAGGAACATAAAATGTAAAAAGGTAGTCCCAGCCATGAAGGATCAGAAAGTCTTCATCTCTCACTCCTTCAGTCCTTAAATGAGGCAAAGTTCAGTTAAATCACAACAGTTGAACAGAGAAAATATATTTTCACTTTGTCTTGATGATATCAATTTAGTATTGGTGAAAATACATTGTCAACAGAAAATAAGGGAAAAACCTATAATAACATGATATCCAAAGACATATTTCAATTATGTTCAATAATTATTGACCCAGAGACTTCTATTCCATATAATTAAAACATAAAAGAAGGAAGCATAGACAATATTTTTCATAAATGCATTCATTAAACAAAGAATTATTTTTAAGATGTTCCAAAGATTATTAACATGTAAAGATTATTATTCATGTAAAGACATTGGTTCACTGGCTCAGTACAGAGCGGCCAGTAAGTGGTAGCTATTACTTCCTCAGTTATAATTAGAATTAATTACATCTACATGAGATTTTAAAATGTGTGTGTGTGTTTTCCTATTACAAATGTTTAGAAGTACTATAGTAATTCAGAAAATCATTTAGTTTAGTTTATCTAGGATAGACACTGCTTTTTGTTTTTCTCTCTTTTAAATTGTAATGTTTAAATAACCTTATTTGGAATATAGAGTTAGTACAAAAATAAACTTTGCTGTTTCTCAAATGTTTATTATGATTTCTAGAAACAAAGAATTCAAATACTCTGCCTCACAGCTTGCTTCTGCACTTTCCAAAGTGGTAGCCACTAACACCATTTGGCTATCAAGCAACAGTAATGTGGTAGTACAAATAGAGATGTGTTGCTCTAAGTATAAAATAAATATAAAAAACTTGCAAATACCCTTTTTTATTAAGGTATAATTGACATATTAGTTTCATGTGTACAGCATAATGATTCAATATTTGTGTATATTATAAAGTGATCACCACAGTAAGTTAACATCCATTACCACATATAGTTATCATTTTTTTTCTTTTGATGAAAACTCTCTTAGTAACTTTAAATATTCAGTACAGGACTTCCTGGCGGTCCAGCAGTTGGGACTCCGTGCTTCCACTGCAGGGGGCACAGGTTTGATCCCTGGTTGGGAACTGAGATCCCACATGCCATGTGGCATGATCAAAAAAAAAAAAAAAATTCAATAGTGTTATTAACTATAGTCACCATGCTGCACACTACATCCCCATGACTTATTTTATAACTGGAAGTTTGTACCTTTTGACCCCCTTAACCCCTTTGACCCCCTGCTGTCCCAATCTGTCCTCAGTATCTGTGAGCTTCATTTGTTTGTTTAGATCCACATTTAAGTAAGATTATATGTTTTTTGTCATTCTCTGACTTATGTGGCATAATGCCCTTAAGGTCCATCTGTATTGGACCTTGAGCACAAGGTCCAATATGGCAAGGTCCAAAATGGCAAGATCTTTTTTATGGCTGAATAATATTCCAGTGTATATTTATATATACCACATTTTCTTTCTTCATTCATCCATTGATGGACACTTAGGCTGTATCCATGTCTTGGCTATTGAAAATAATGTTGCAATAAACATGAGGGTGCAGATATTTTCTTGTTACTATCTTCATTTTCTTCAGATAAATAACTAATAGTGGAATTGCTGGATCATATGGTAGTTCTGTTTTTAATTTTTTGAGGAACCTCATACTGTTTTCCATAGTGGCTGCACCAATTTACATCCTACCAACAGTGCACAGGGTTCCCTTTTCTCCACATCCTTCCTGGCATTTGATGTTTCTTGTCTTTTTGATCACAGCTACTCTAACAGGTGTGAGGTGATACCTCACTGTGGTTTTGATTTGCATTTCCCTGATGATTAGCTATGTGGAATATTTTTTCATGTACCTGTTGGGCATCTGTATGTCTTCTTTGGAAAATATGTCTATCAAGATCCTCTGCCCATTTTTTAATTGGATTGTTTGGTTTTTTGCTACAGAGTTTTATGAGTTACTTATATGTTTTGGTTACTACCCCTTAACAGATTAATGATTTGCTAATATCTTCTCCCATTTGGAGGTTGCCTTTTTGATATTTTGTTGATGGTTTCCTTTGCTGTGCAGAAGTTTTTAGTTTGATGTAATCTCAGTTGTTTATTTTTGCTTTTGTTGCCTTTGGTGTCAGATCCAAAAAATCATCACCAAGAGCAATGTCAAGGAACTTACTGCCTATGTTTTCTTCTAAGAGTTTTATGGTTTCAGATCTTACATTCAAGTCTTTGATCCATTTTAATTTTTTGTGTATGGTGTAAGATAGTGGTCCAGTTTCATTCTTTTGCATGTGACTTTCCAGTTTTCCCAACACCATCTATTGAAGGGACTGTTCTTTTCCCAACATATATTCTTGGCTTTTTTGTTGTAAATTAATTGACCATATATGTGTAGGTCTATTTCTGGGCTCTGTATTCAGTTCCATTGACCTATGTGTCTGTTTTTATGTCAAAACCATAAATGATTTGCTTACTATAACTTTGTAATACAATTTGAAATCAGGGAGTGTGATGCCTCCAGCTTGGTTCTTCTTTCTCAAGATTATTTTGGCTATTCAAGGTCTTTTGTGGTTCCATACAAATTTTAGTTTTTCAGTGTGTATTTCTGTGGAAAACGTCACTGGAATTTTGATAGAGATTGCGTTGACTGTAGATTGCTTTGAGTAGTATGGATATTTTAACTATTCTTCTAATCCATGATTATGGAACATCTTTCCATTTGTTTATCTCATTTTTATATTTATTGTACATTGATAATGGTGATATGCTGGATATGTTAGGCTGTAAGTAAAACATAGTATTATAGTTATTTTCAGAAACTCCTTTTTCCTTTTTTAAATGTGGCTCGTATCTGGCTCATATTGTATTTCTGTTGCACAGTGCCATTTGAAACATTAATTTTTAATACTGAAAATGAGAAGAAGAGAAAAATAGGTATTTTTCTGGTCAGCTCCTTTTCAGAAAACTCTTAATATTCTTTAGGAATGCTAATCTGCTGATCTAATCCACTGTGGATGCCACAGGGAAAGTCCTAGAAATAAGAGCTTATGATGTACATCAAACAATTTGCTGTATCTGTTTTTAAGGTAATTTATTACACTGTTTTATTGTGAATTATTTGGTATTGACAATGCACTGCATTAAATCCCAAGTAACATTTAATTGACTGACAGCAATCACAGTGCAATACTAGACCATAAACCATTGAAGAAAACATGTCAGCAGTTGACTCTTTTGAATAACATTAGACATTTATGACTGAAAGAGACTTCAAGTACCAACTGGGATTATGATACGATAGTATAGCTGTTGTGGAATAAAGCATACCACAATGAGAGCCAAGTAGAAAACCTTAAACACATAGGGTCTGAATCAACTAATTATGCCATATATCCTGAAGTCATTCATAGTCTTTTTTCTTCCTTGCCAAGAGTTCCTGTCAAAACAGGAGGAGAGAATTATTCTGGCAGAAAAGGATAGAGAGTAAGGGTGAGGAGTGGAAGGCATTCATGTGGCGACAGAAGAGCTGCCAAACTAAATGAGGCACGCTCTTCTGTTACAAAGGGTGAAGAAAAATTAAAATTAGGACAGAAAGCAGTCAGAGTAAGCAGGGGACGTGTGTGAGACAGAACAGAGAAGGAAACCAAAGATCCAGATGGTGCTTGGGTTGGGCACTCGGGTCCTGCCACTTCTTGACATAAACCCTATTTTCTCTCCATACCAAAAAGTTACAGTATACTCTTTTCCAGTGCTGCTGAAATGTTTAAGATTTTGCACTGTTTAATAGGTATTTTAAAAGTAAGGTGTCAGAGCATTTCAACTATGACTAACACGGTACTACCAAATTGCTATAGATCTTATTGCTTAAAAACCAACAGCTGAAAAAAAAAAACAGCTGGAACAAATTTTATTCTTACCCTTAGTCCCTATGACTCACTGTCTAAATTGTCAAGGTAACTGTCATTCTGTGATAAGTTTGAGCTACTGATGTTTTCTCTATCCTGTTAGGATCACATATTATGAATGCTACAAAGCTTTTAGAAAATGAATTGATAATAATGTAGGTGCTTTGACCTGAATAAGTATCTCCTCATATAAGAAAAATTAAGTGTACAAAACACTTAACAGAAAAAAAGTGAACAGCCAGGACATTTTATCCAAGAAAAAATATTATATTAAAAAAGGAAAGGAAATAGTATTGTTAGAAGTCAAAATAAAGGAAACATTCAAAGAAACCTTAAATTTGAAATTGTGTGTGTTTAATTCTGTTGGGCATCTCCTACAAGATGTAATGAGAAATGGCCTTTATGATGGAAGCATAAGACAGAAGGAGAAGCTATGCTTAGTTAATGACTACCGTGAAAAAAGAGCTGTCTAACATAAGAGAAAGACAAAAGGAAACCCATAAAACAGATCTTAAAATTGTCTTGAATGCAGAGTACTAGCAACAATGAAAATTTAACAAATTTGAGAATCCCTCTCAGAATTCAGAGGGAAAAAATACCTAAGAGTTTAAAATGCATGGAGAGAATGTAATTGATACAGTAAAAAAAAATTAAAAAAAAAAAAAAGGCAAAGCAAACATCTATTGACATTGCTGAAGGAATAATTGATGATCCTGAGGTAGAAAGAAAACACAGAAAAATAAAAATACCTAAGAGTTTAAAATGCATGGAGAGAATGTAATTGATACAGTAAAAAAAAAATTAAAAAAAAAAAGGCAAAGCAAACATCTATTGACATTGCTGAAGGAATAACTGATGATCCTGAGGTGGAAAGAAAACACAGAAAAATAAAAACACATAAATAATATTGCATCTATAAGTGATATTTAAAGACTTGAGCATATAGATTAAGTGTACTCTTCGCACTTACATCTAACTTAAATCAACTATACTTCAATAAAAACAATTACATCTAACTTATTAACTGCGTATTTACTTTGGAATATTGTCTGTTCACATTCAAAGTGAAAGAATAAGACTAATTTTAGTACTTTTGTAGGAAAAAAAAAGTATACTTTCAAGAGGCAAGCATTAAATTGATGACAGATATCTCTTCTATAACACCAACACATAGTAAAACAGTGTCTATTGATGGCAATATTTTGTGAATCTAGAATTATATGCAATCCAAGTTGTTCTTCATGTGTGAAAGCAACAGGAACTGCTTATTGTTCTGGGACAAAATTACTGAAATGTATATCCCAGATTACTGAGTGAGGAGCCAAAATAAAGAGGTCAGTAATAGCAAGAACTAGATCAAAATGTCAAACTTTATAACTAATCAAGAGTACAAATAAAAATACTTAAATATGGTTTCATTTAAAGAATGCAAATACCAAAAAATCTTAAAAGTATGGTCAACAAAGAAAATATGAATGAGTCTAATCCATGCTAAATAAGTTAATAAATATTAATTCCGAGCATGACCTTTATTGTAAGTTTAAACGTATCAACATATGAAATTATGACTTTGTTTGGCTGGATGGAAAAGATAAAGTACTCAAGGAACTCTCCCCAGCACACAAACAGACCTCAATCACCTGAAAAGTGACATAAATTTAGGGATTCAGCAATATGGAAAGTGTGGTGTAGGTTGACTACAAACAAAAAATGATAAGTCATGGATTTAAATCTAAAGCTAACAGTTACAAACTGAAAATCAGGGTAAATGAAACTTATTTAATAAAACTATAAATTTATAGCTCCAGTTTATGTATTTTTACTCATGTAATTTCTAGAAGGACGGGAAGAACAAAGGCAAATATTAAGATGAACAATTCTTCATATAGGGAGTATTTAAAATGTAATTTTTTTTTAATTTATTTAATTTTAGTTCACTTTAATTTTATTTTTATTTATTTATTTATGGCTGTGTTGGGTCTTCGTTTCTGTGCGAGGGCTTTCTCTAGTTGCGGCAAGTGGGGGCCACTCTTCATCGCAGTGCGCGGGCCTCTCACTATCGCGGCCTCTCTTGTTGCGGAGCACAGGCTCCAGACACGCAGGCTCAGTAGTTGTGGCTCACTGGTCCAGCCACTCCGCGGCATGTGGGATCCTCCCAGACCAGGGCTCGAACCCGTGTCCCCTGCATTGGCAGGCAGACTCCCAACCACTGCGCCACCAGGGAAGCCCCCAAATGTAATTTTATTATTAACTTTAATTACAGAGATGTAATCAAGAGGTTCAAGATTTTAAAAATAAATGACTTCTCATAGAAATGAAATCAAGATCTATAACTCTCAAACCGAGTACAGAGAATAAAACATAAAAGGAGTACTACACAGCATAATCCCTGTAGGAAAATACAGAATGCATAGACAATTTCAAGCATGCAAAAGCAATAAAGAAAACATGCTCATTTTTAATTTGACATTTTTGTTAATATTTTAAACCCTTTTACAAATGATGAAACATTGACTTAAAGTAACACCCACTTATATTCTGTATAAAAGAGGCACAAGAGTGAATCTGGGAAAACGAAAGATGGCAATTTGAGCACAGACCCAGTGCTGGTCCTTGTCCCTGACCTGCACCTGCTTTTCTTCTCCTCCAGACCCTCCCTCACTGCTCTCTGTAAAAACACAGAATTGTAGACCCAGATGTGCAGCCCCTAGAGGATGCTTCTTATGTTTTGATTTCTACTAGAATCGTGGGAGGGAACAGCTGTGTGGGATCACATGGTTGATGGAACTGGGTAGATGCAGTTGGAAAAAAAATGCAGCCTTGCCTTCCTGAGGGGACTTCGGTCCCTGGAGAAAGTCCTAGCTCAGCCCCTAGGAATCCCTTAGTGGAAACTGTGTGCCTTACTGTGGCTTATTCCTAAAGGGCCCTTGCAATCTGATCCAGAGGGTCTGGTGAATTTTTGGAGAACGGCATTGGACAACGGTCTCAAAGTCCCTGGGCTGGGAGTGAGATACATGTGAGTATATAGGGGCCTGAGAGCAGAAGAGCTTTCTCCTGCCACTCACGAGGGTGAGTCCTCCAGTATCTCCATGTCACAGTAAGAGCGCAAACTGTGGGGCATTCCACGTCCATGGGCTGTGCCCCAGCTGAGGGACTCTAACATCCTCAAATGTATAGCTACTGAGGGACAAAGAAATCAAATCCAAAATGATGATCCAGAATAGTACTTTGACCAGTAGACAGAATAATCCCATGGGGATGAAATCAGACTATAAAAATTACCTTTTGTAACTAAAAAAAGTCACATAATAATTTTTAATTTAATTGATGGGACCTCTGCTTCAAAATAAGAGATAATAGATCATCCCAGGCCAATCCTACTGCCAACAATTAAAAAGAAAATGGTCGGGCTTCCCTGGTGGCGCAGTGGTTGAGAATCCGCCTGCCAATGCAGGGAACACGGGTTCAAGCCCTGGTCTGGGAGGATCCCACATGCCGCGGAGCAACTAGGCCCGTGAGCCACAACTACTGAGCCTGCGCGTCTGGAGCCTGTGCTCCACAACAAGAGAGGCCGCGATAGTGAGAGGCCCGCACACCGCGATGAAGAGTGGCCCCCGCTTGCCACAACTAGAGAAAGCCCTCGCACAGAAACGAAGACCCAACACAGCCAAAAATTAATTAATTAATTAATTAATTTAAAAAAAAAAGAAAATGGCCAAATTTTAAAAATCATAATTTTAAAGTCATCTGAAATGTGTAGACACAACAGAACTAGGTGGACTAAAAACTTCAGAGAGGCGAGAACTATTTGGCTGTGAGCTGATGACCGCCGGTTGTTTTTTATTATTTTATTTCCCAGGAGAGCATGCCAGTTCTGATGGCTTAGCTCAGGCAGAGAACGGCTGCTGGGGGCACTGTGATGGGGGAGGAAACAAACAATGCTTTTAGGGGCCACAAGGGGCTGGAATGACGAATCCGAGACTTGAAGGCCAGCTTTCTCTAGACATTTGTGAATTCTGAGGCTGTTTGGGAGGCTAACAAATTAAGCCAAAAGCTCCTGGAAAAAAAGAAAAAAGTCTCTTACATTCCACTAAAGAAAAGGACCTGGAAATACAGCAAGTGAGAGATGAGAGCCTCAGGGAAAGCAGAGATTCACCGGGGGGCACCTACCAGTCCTGGGTGAAGATAGAAACTTCAGAATAGCAAAGGTTGAAACCAACAAGCAAGAAAATTGTAATTAGGAGGAAAAAAGAAAAAGAGAATAAAATAAAAGTAAATATTTACCTATTATCTTCAGAAAGGTCCAAAAGGACAATGCATCCATAAAACAAAGATGATATTTAAAAAAAGAGAATAAGAAAAAGCTTAAATTAAAGGATTAAATATTTTACCTTGATAATGCCTTTTTTATTAAATTATGAGTAACATACTATAATAAATGTGTAATGAAGCACAAAAGATAAAGATGGGGAATTTAAGAATGTTGGGAAATGGAAATTCCAAGATGACAGAGCTGTGCTTAAATAGGAATCACTCCCTATTAGTTTATCAGATATCACTGTTCACTTGAAATTAACTTATTGAGTAATAATAAAGGTAGTCTGCAGGAAAAAAAATAAAGATGGGTACATCGAAAATTACACAAGTAAGTAAAACTAGGCAATGATTAAATATTTAAGAAAAAGGAACAGGTTCAGACAGAACACTTCATTATAGTACACCACTGGGCTCTGCAGTAAACAAACTTAACATTCTCCTGAAAAATGTATCTCTCTTTGACGCAAAATTTGGCATAAACTATATTGGCATGATGAGATAGGTAAAGAGTGGTTGAAGTTGTGGTGATGTGAGAGTTTAGTCTTGATCCAGTAATGAGTTCTCAAGAGATAATATAAAAAGAATAGTAGGAAAAACATATAATATAGATACATGAGGATAAGTAACAGGAAAAGCACCTAAGATACTTAAAAGTAGTTGGTCTGGGGAATGAGCCTTTGATTAAAATAAATTTTAAAATTTCATGAAATCAAATATGTCATAATTTATAACTTCTGAGATACACGTTTGCTTAAAAAGGCCTTCCCCAAATCTTAACAATCTCTCATCTTCTTATAACACTTTCACCATTTACTTTTGTTCTCTCTTTAAAATCTACTTGTAAGCTTAATTTTATATGGTTTGTTATTGATGCTTTTTTAAAAAACTTTTATCTAACTCTGTATCTACTTTCAGATTTATTTTTAATGTTACTAATTTAAATAAACTTAGGTAGAGGGCTAATGGACTCATTCTCTCTGTTCAAAATCATAACTCCATTATGTTGTAATGAGGAAAAAATATAAAATTTATTTTGTAATTTTTCAGCATTATTTTATAGATGTCTTACGTATCACAAATGCTACTGTCATCCCCTAATAGAATTTAGTCAAATTAAGGCATATTACTTTTCTACTTTTTGTAGTTATTATAGACTTTGAATTTTTAAAACATAAAGGGAATTTCATACAAGAGGAATTAGTAATCCTTCGTCAGAGGCTAACTATAGTTTTGAGTGGATTACTGTAAAAGTTTCTGACATTGGTCAAGTGTCAGTAGAATAATATAATCTTACTGAAAGCCGTGTTATTCATACTTTCCCTCTAGATCTCCTCCAGTCTCTGAGATTGGGGCACTGACAGCATTGCCAAGCTATCAGGTCACAGCCATTGATAATCTCAGCACAGGTGTACTAAGAACAATCCTATCGTTGGTGAGTCTTGGCAACAGGGAATGCAGACTGCTATTATGAAAGCATTCATGCTTTTCAATTCTGAAATTCCTGCTGTTAAGTATTACATCACACTTATTTTAAGGTTCTGATGAATTTCTGGAATGAAAAAACACCAAGTTACCTGGCAGTCATCAACATTTGTTGACCTATCTCCCAGTTCCCAAATACTTGTAGTAACTATTGCCCCTTTTGGTGGTTTTACTAAGATAAAACACCAGCTTATAATTGGAATCACTGAGTTATCAGAGCCACAGATATTATCCTCATTCCTACCTTTGGTGTGGAATAAGTACAACTGATCCTTGAACAACTCAGGTTTGAACTATGTGGGTCCACTTGTGCAAAGATATTTTTCAGTAGTAAATACTATAGAACGACAGGGTCAGTGGTTGGTTGAAGCTACTGCTGCTGCTGAACTCCAGATACAGAGGGCTGGCTATAAATTACATGGGTTAACCCCAGAGTTGTTCAAGGGTCAATTGTATTGTCATTCTTACATTTTCAAAAATTACCTCATTTTTTCTTACTAACGTCTGTACAACGTGTAGGTTCAAAGTAGGGGGATTGTGATGTGTGAATGCCTGTGGGTATTTTGTAGCCTCCAAATAAATATTATTTTTTTCCTTTTCTAAATAATGGGTCAGATTCTGGAAAACTTAATCCCATCATAGCACTGCAGGAATCTCTATTAAAATAAGATATAAAAGTACTAAATTCTATTCAACAGTTAAACTGAAAGAGTCACTTCTTAGATGTCACATTTAATATCAGAGAATTTAGCTCCAAAATATATTTCATACTTAGAGAAATTAAGTTAAAGATTTTGTATAAAAGCAGTATTTCCACTCAACCATAATATTCTGAGTTATTATTTAATCATTCACAGAGAACAAATAGACCTAAAAGCAACCTAAAGAGAACTTATATAATGTGATTTTACATAACTGAATTAATCATACCTCTAAGAGTTCAGTAAAATGTTCATTCACAAAATTCTAATTTACAGATATGAATACTATTATCTCTTTATCCTAAATTATAGCTTAATGTTAAAATGTCTTTTTAAAGTTCACATTTTTCTATTTAGTCATCTCTTGCTACAGAGGATTGCCCAGCATCCTTCTCTGAAAAAAATTTAATTTGTTTGATGGTAACAGTCAAATTGGAGCAACTGTTAAAAGTAACAGAAACTTAATTCCTTCTACTATCCCTTTATGGCAATATTCTGAAACCTACTCATCCTTGCCGTTCTTCCCAAGATCCTCTTATATTTATTTGTGGTGACTAGAACTGAAAAGTATGGTCAGATTTAAATATTAAAGAAAAATGTATTAAATGAATAAATTAAAAAATTATTAGTGAAATCCTGGCCAATGAGAAACATTTTATTGGTGTAGTTCTCATCTTAATCTATCTTTAAGCCTCATAAAATAATCTTTAAACATCTTGGCCTTCTTTGAAATGGCACAGTTAGCATACACTAAATTATGGTTGCAAACTCATAATTAAATAGGCATTGTTGGGGTTTTTTTTGGGGGGGTATTTATTATAATTTCACATGACTTTTTTTTTTTAATTTACTTTTATTTATTTATTTTTGGCTGTGTTGGGTCTTCGTTTCTGTACGAGGGCTTTCACTAGTTGCGGCGAGCGGGGGCCACTCTTCATCGTGGTGTGCGGGCCTCTCACTATCACAGCCTCTCTTGTTGCGGAGCACAGGCTCCAGACGCGCAGGCTCAGTAGTTGTGGCTTACGGGCCCAGTTGCTCCGCGGCATGTGGGATCCTCCCAGTACCAGGGCTCGAACCCGTGTCCCCTGCATTGGCAGGCAGACTCTCAACCACTGCGCCACCAGGGAAGCCCTCACATGACTTTTTTAATGTATTTTTTTCACAACTTTTTTTAAATTGAAGTATAGCTGATTTACAATGTTGTATTAATTACTGCTATACAGCAAAGTGACTCAGTTACATACTTTTTTAATATATTCTTTTCCATTATGGTTTTTTATAGGATACTGAATATAGTTGCCTGTGCTATACCGTAGGACTTTGTTGTTTATCCAGTCTACATAAAAAAGCTTACATCTGCTAATCCCAACCTCCTACTCCATCCCTCCCCCAACCCCCTCCCCCTTGGCAACCACCAGTCTGTTCTCTATATCTGTGATTGTTTCTGTTTCATAGGTAGGTTCATTTGTGTCATATTTTAGAGTCCACATATAAGTGATATCATATGGTATTTGTCTTTTTCTGACTTACTTAGTATGATAATCTCCAGTTGCATCCATGTTGCTGCAAATGGCATTATTTCATTCTTTTTTTGTGGCTGAGTAGTATTTCATTGTATATATGTACCACATCTTTATCCATTCATCTGTCGATGGACATTCAGGTTGCTTCCATGTCTTGGCTATTGTGAATAGTGCTGCTATGAACATAGGGGGTGCATGTATCTTTTTGGATTAGAGTTTTGTCTGGATATATGCCCAGGAATGGGATTGCTGGATCATATGGTAATTCTATTTTTAGTTTTCTGAAGAACCTCCATACTGTTTTTCCACAGTGGATGCACCAACTTACATTCCCACCAACAGTGTAGCAGGGCTCCCTTTTCTCCACACCCTCTCCAGCATTTATTATTTGTAGACTTTTTGATGATAGCCATTCTGACTGGTGTGAGATGATACCTGTCATTTTGATTTTCATTTCTCTAATAATTAGCAATGTTGAGCATCTTTCCATGTGCCTATTGACCATCTGTATGTCTTCTTTGGAGAAATGTCTATTTAGGTCTTCTGCCCATTTTTGGATAGGGTTTTTTTGTTGTTGCTGAGTTGTATGAGCTGTTTTTATATTTTGGAAATTAAGCCTCTGTTGGTCACATCATTTGAAAATATTTTCTCCTATTCTGTGGGTTGTATTTTCATTTTGTTTATGGTTTCCTTTGTTGTGCAAAAGCTTGTAAGTTTGATTAGGTCCCATTTGTTTATTTTTGTTTTTATTTCTATGGCCTTGGGAGACTGACCGAAGAAAACACTGGTATGATTTATGTCAGAGAATGTTTTGCCTATGTTCTCTTCTAGGAGTTTTATGGTGTCATGTCTTATGTTTAAGTCTTTAAGCCATTTTGAGTTTATTTTTGCGTATGGTGAGAGGGTGTGCTCCAACTTTATTGATTTACATGTGGCTGTCCAACTTTCCCAACATCACTTGCTGAAGGGACTTTTTCCCATTGTATATTCTTGCCTCCTTTGTTGAAGATTAATTGACCATAGGTGTGTGGGTTTATTTCTGTCCTCTGTATTCTGTTCCATTGATCCATATGTCTTTTTGTGCCAATACCATGCTGCTTTGATTAATTTAGCTTTGTAATATTGTTTGAAGTCTGGGAGGGTTACGCCTCCTGCTTTGTTCTTTTTCTTCAGGATTTCTTTGGCAATTGAGTCTTTTATGGTTCCACGTGAATTTTAGGATTATTCTGTTCTGTGAAAAATGTCAGTGGTAATTTGATAGGGATCACATTAAATCTGTAGACTGCTTTGGGTAGTGTGGCCATTTTAACAACATTAATTCTTCTAATCCAAAAGTATGGAATATCTTTCCATTTCTTTGAATCATTTTCAATTTCCTTTATTAATGTTGTACAGTTCTCAGTATGTAAGTCTTATCTCCCTGGTCAGGTTTATTCGTAAGTATTTTATTTTTGGGGGTGTGATTTTAAAACATTTTTGTTTTTTTACATTTCCTTTCTGACATTTCATTGTTGGTATAAAGAAATGCAACTGATTTCTGCATGTTAATCTTGTATCCAGCTACCTTGCTGAACTCGTTTATCAGTTCTAGTAGTTTTTGTGTGGAGTCTTTAGGGTTTTCTATATATAGTATCATATCATCTGTATATAATGACAATTTTACCTCTTCCCTTCCAATCTGGATACATTTTATTTCTTTTTTTTGTCGGATTGCTGTGGCTAGGACCTCCAATACTGTGTGGAATAGAAGAGGTGAGAGGGGCATCCTTGTCTTGTTCCAGATTTTAGTGGGAAGGCTTTCAGCTTGTCACCATTGAGTATTATATTGGCTGTGGGTTTGTTATAAATAGCTTTTATTATCTTGAGATATGCTCCCTCGCTACCCACTTTGGTAAGGGTTTTTATCATGGATGTTGAATTTTGTCAAATGCTTTTTCTGCCTCTATTGATGATCATGTGGTTTTTGTCTTGTCTTTTGTTTATGTGGTGTATCATATTGATTAATTTGCCTGTGTTGAACCATCCTTGTGAACTTGAGATGAATCCCACTTGGTCATGGTGTATGATCTTTCTTATGTGTTGTTGATTCAGTTTGCTAATATTTTGTTGAGAATTTTTGCATTTATATTCATCAAAGATATTGCCCTGCAATTTTCTTTCTTGGTGATGTTTTCGTCTGGTTTTGGTATCAGGGTGATGGTGGCTTCACAGAATGTCTTTGGGAATGTTCCTTCCTCTTTAATTTTTTGGAAGAGTTTGAGAAGGATCGGTATAAGTTCTTTGTATGTCTGGTAGAATTCACCTGTGAATTCACCTGTGAAGTCTGGTCCTGGACTTTTGTTTGTAGGGAGTTTTTTAATTACAGGTTCTCTCTTTTTTTTTTTAATTTTTATTTATTTATTTATTTATTTATGGCTGTGTTGGGTCTTCGTTTCTGTGCGAGGGCCTTCTCTAGTTGCGGCAAGTGGGGGCCACTCTTCATCGCGGTGCGCGGGCCTCTCATTATCGCGGCCTCTCTTGTTGCGGAGCACAGGCTCCAGATGCGCAGGCTCAGTAATTGTGGCTCACAGGCCTAGTTGCTCTGCGGCATGTGGGATCTTCCCAGACCAGGGCTCGAACCCATGTCCCCTGCATTGGCAGGCAGATTCTCAACCACTGCGCCACCAGGGAAGCCCTACAGATTCTCTTTTACTTTTAGTGATTGGTCTGTTCAAATTACTTATTTCTTCTTGATTCAATTTTGGTGGGCTGTATGTTTCTAGAAACTTGTCCATTTCTTCTAGGTTGTTGAATTTTGTTCATAGTATTCCCTTATGGTTTTTTGTATTTCTGCAGTATCAGTTGTTATGTCTCCTTTTTTATTTCTTATGTTGTTTATTTGGGTTTTCTCTCTCTTTTCTCCTCGGTGAGTCTGGCCAGAGGTTTGTCAATCTTGTTTCTCCTTTCAAAGAAACAGCCCTTGGTTTTATTAATTTTTTTTCTATTTTTAAATCTCTATTTCCTCTCTGATCTTTATTATTTCCTTCATTCTGCTGACTTTAGGTTTTGTTTGTTCTTCTTTTTCTAATTCTTTTAAGTGATAGGTTAGGTTAAACAGGCATTGTTAACTCCATTTTACAGATGAGAAAACAGACACTTCACAGGATCAAATGAATTGCTTAAATGTCTTATGCATGTCTGACAGTTTCCAATCCTCTCCCCTGTAATTCTGGCAGGTCTAAAGTGAAAGGTCTTTTCCAATCCACAGACTTGCATATGACACTTAAGTAAGTCATGTATTCATTGAAGCCACTGTTTCTCACCTGTGAAGTGGAGATTCTAATTTCTATCTCATAAAGCAGGTAAGATAGTGCCTATAGGCCAAAAAAATGAAATCCAATGTTAATATTACATTTGCATTCCAGCAGCCCTTTCTTTTTTTTTCTTTGAAATTTTTACTTTTATTACTGATGTTTCTTTTTTTTAACATCTTTATTGGAGTATAATTGCTTTACAGTGTTTTGTTAGTTTCTGCTGTATAACAAAATGAATCAGCTATTCATATCCCCATATCCTCTCCCTCTTGCGTCTCCCTCCCACCTTCCTTATCCCACCCCTCTAGGTAGTCGCAAAGCACCTAGCTGGTCTCCCTGTGCCATGCAGCTGCTTCCCACTATCTATCTATTTGGTAGTGTATATATGTCAATGCTACTCTCTCACTTCATCCCAGCTTACCTTTCCCCCTCCCTGTGTCCTCAAGTCCATTCTCTGAGTCTGTGTCTTTATTCCTGTCCTGCCCTAGGTTCTTCAGAGCCTTTTTTTTTTTAGATTCCATATGTACATGTTAGCATACGGTATTTGTTTTTCTCTTTCTGACTTTACTTCACTCTGTATGACAGACTCTGGGTCCATCCACCTCACTACAAATAACTCAATTTCGTTTCTTTTTATGGCTGAGTAATATTCCATTCTATATATGTGCCACATCTTCTTTATCCATTCATTTGTCGATGGACACTTAGGTTGCTTCCTTGTCCCGGCTATTGTAAATAGAGCTGCAGTGAACATTGTGGTACATGACTCTTTTTGAATTATGGTTTTCTCTGGATATATGCCCAGTAGTGGGATTGCTGGGTCGTATGGTAGTTCTATTTTTAGTTGTTTAAGGAACCTCCATACTGTTCTCCGTAGTGGCTGTATCAATTTACATTCCCACCAAGAGGGAATGCAAGAGGGTTCCCTTTTCTCCACACCCTCTCCAGCATTTATTGTTTGTAGATTTTTTGATGATGGCCATTCCCAGCAGCCCTTTCTTATATCACTGTGTTTTCTTATGTGAGTTATTCTTTAAAATTTTTCCTGATTACATTCTCTTTAGAACAAGTGTTTATTTCTACTTCTAACAGAAAATAATGTAGGATTTCATATTTGCTGTTTCTCTGTTTCTTTATCTGAGGCATCAGTGTGGCTACTGAATAGGACAAATCTCTTGCACATTACTTGTTGCCAAAGATTGATACCTCACTCTAATAATTATGGTTGAAGATGGACTCAGGAGTATTTTTTCCCAGTAGAATACATTCATTCAAAGATGAGATATGTTCAAATAAGAACAATATTACATTCAGTATACAAACTGTCTTCCTAGTTAAACTTGCCAAAGCTGTTGTTGCAGAAAAAATTAAGTCTTTGTAGTGTTTTAGTTTCTTTGGTGGATACAGTGCATATAGATGTATGAACACATCTTTAAAAATTACTCTTTTCTAGCCAGCAGAATCATCCTCAATGAGAGCAGAAATTTTCAAATGTTCCTTCATTAGTTATGTTCCCAGATGAATATAAATTTTAACCTTCATCTGAAGATACAGAAACCAGATACTTGGAGGTGATTTCAGAAAACATTACTGTCTTCACAACAATATATAAAAGGGAGAAAAATATGATGTGTACTTCTTTAGAAATGGATCATGCCAACAAGATGAAAATATATTAAGATTAAAAATAACCATTCTCATGCTTTCCACTGCATTGGGTATGATGTACCCGAAGTTCAGCCACAGTGAAGACAGCAGTACGCCTACCAAGGTGAGAATGCTTTGGAGGTCATTTAATTCCCCACACCAATCACAGACTACAGTTTTATTCGTAGGAGTAAGTGAGGGCCAGGCCAGGGGGCACACAGAAGGTCTTTGCATTTTGGAGGGAAACGTGCACAATGTATATGTTAGCTCGACACTAATCTTTGAAGTCTGTGTAACAGCTGCTCTTGGGATATGTAGACAATACCATATCTTCATTAGTTTGATTTAAAATCAGCTAACAGCTCATTCCTTCCATGCATTTCTTATAAACCTCTGTAAGAGCAGTGCCATAAGATAGGAATTATATTTTCTGTATATATCATTTCATATTTGGCATAAATAGGTGGCACTTTGCAATATAATACTAAACATTCCCCACTGTGATATCATTTCTTTAGGGTGTTCAATATAAACTATGCTTAAGTGACTATAGTTCTATTTTAAAATGTTTATATTTGAAACTGGGTGATATTACAATTAGTGCAAAGGGGTATTTTTAAGACAGCATTGGGGTTTCTTCATTAATGTGGTTATGAGTATTCTAATTTATGAAAATATTTAGATTTCAGTTTATTAGAGTTTTCTAATATTTACAATATTTTCGTTAAAATGACAGATAACAATGTTTAAAGTGAAAAATTTCTGACGTTTATTTTACGGGTTAGTGCCTATCTTTTTATATCACAGTATTGTGTTCCTGACATTTTTTAGTCTAACATACAGGAGTTTAAGGTGTGTACTGTCAGGATTATTATTATAAAATGCTGTTTAGTAAAAATGTGAATAATCTTAGAGAGAGATTTCAAAACAGGTAAGAAAACATACCCAATAGGAGGTTATAGGTTTATGTAGTTGAAGTCAAGGGCAAGTAGTATTACTTTTTAAAATTTTTCTGGGAGGCATTTCCAAGACTTCTTTAAAATATATTTTCTTTTTTGCACAAAAATTTTCTTTCTAAATATTTTCTCTGAAGGAAATTGCCTCTTAAAAAGTAGAGTGAGATGAATAAACTAATATTTGCTGCATATTTATTAATGTATAAGAAACATCTGACACAGCACATGACATTATTTTATTCAGTCTTTAAGGGGGTGTTATATAGTTCTATAAGTAACATGCTCAAGGTCACAGAAATAATAAATAGCAAAGCTTATCTTCTGATTTAGCCTGAGGAATATAGGTAGGAGTGAAGTCTAATCAAAAGTTGCTGCATTCGTGGTATCTGACTTGTCTGCAAAAATGATGGCAACAACGTCTAGGATGTCCCTATGTGCACATATGGTTCTTTCCATAAAGCCATGGGGTCCATCTCCTCAACTCTTGAACCTGGGATGGCCTAGTGACCTGCCATAGACTCTGACCAATAGAATCTGAAGGAAGGGGCACTGTGTGACTCCCCAGGGTGATTCCTCAGGGCAAGGGAGAAGCCCAACAAGCAACAACCATTTCTCAGTCCAGCCAAAGTATCAGATATAGGAGTGAGGTCACTTTGGACATTCTAGCCCCAGAGAGCTCTCTGTGGGATGCAGATGCATGAGTAACCCTGCCACCTCTATGTGAAGGAGAAGAACCACCCAGCCGAACCTAGAAAATCCACAGAACTGTGATAAACAATAAATGTTTTAGGCAATTAAGTATTTGGGTAATTCACTTTGCAGCAATAGAGATCTCAGACACTGGTATCTGGAAGTGAGGGGCTGCCATAACAAAATAGGTGGCATTGGTTTAGGGACATCAACCAGTAGAGAATGGAAAGATGGTGAGGAAGCTGTTGGTGTGAAGGGATGGTCACTGGAGGCTGGAGGAAGGGAGACATTTATGCGTTGGTGCAACAATTAGCATTAGTGTCACCTGTGAGAACATGGAACCTATAACAAGCATGTAATAAACCTGTGGGTCGAAAAAACAAGATTCCCAGGCAGAATGTGAAATTGAGAAATGTCTTCTTTTAAGAGAAAAATAAGTGAAAGAAATTAATTATTCATTTTTCAAGCAGATTTTAGAGGAAATAGAGAAGGCAGTTTCAAAGTAAGAAACTGTCTCCAGGTAAAGATAACAAAAAGTGTTATGGCCAATTTGCTTTTAAGAACTAAGCAAGACTTAAGACAGGGCTTAATAGAAGTTTGAAGCGTGTGGCTGAGATGAAAGCCCATCCTGGGGCCCACACCCTTCACCAGTGCATATGCGATGGTCAGTGGAAGGCCACTGGCGGGCCTCTTTGTCCCCAGGCCTTAGAGTTCCCACCAGTCAGAGAAAGACACAGGCACGGAAGGGAAGGCTGGCTGAATGATGAAGCCTTTTACAAAGAGACAAGCTGGATGATCAGATGAGAGGAAGCTTTACTCACAAATCGATTAGTAAATTTTCATTCCCACTAATGGGAAAGGAGAAGACCAGGTATATTATTGACTGAGTTAAATTTTACAAGTAGGCTTCATTTGGAAATAGCTATGTAAGGTTATATAGGGTCTTTTCTTAAGGTAAATTTCTTTATCTCAAAAAACTAAATGTAAATATGAAGCAGTAAACTATACTATATAAAAAGGTCTCAAATATTCCTCTACATACAATTTTATACTTTGCTTTTGTTTCATCCAACTCAAAGGAAATCATAGCTTTATTTCCACCTGATTTATATCTAGATACTATTGTACTTGCCAGTGCTGGAGGGCTTTTCTATGACTTTACTGCAAAATGTCTATCCAGATAAAAGTCAAAAGCCCTCTTAGTTTCTGAGGTGCTTGTTGCTTTTCCTGAACTTCAGTCACAGGTGATCTATTACTTTGAGAGTATTCATATCAATTGGAGTGCAAATCTTAGCTTCCTCCTTCAGTCTCTTTATAATGCAAATCATAGTGTTTGTTTGACACCTCTGTCCACTTTTGCCTTGTATGAAGAATTATACCAAATTTATTGTTACCTCTCTGGGGTGAAAACATTTTTCACACAACATGCCACCCTTACCACATAGATTGTGAATATGTGTTTAATGTCTATCAATTACTTAAACGGTTACTTTTTCTTAAGTACAGTGATTCTCTTATCAACTACCCAGCAAATTGTATTGTTTACAACTTCTATTTTCTTGCAGGTATTATAACTCTTTCAGTTTATGTGAAATGTATTCTGAAAGCTCCTTTTGCCTTTCAGAAATTTTGCACCTTTAGAACTAGAGTTGCTTTTAAATGATATTTAAGTTGTCTTTATCATAACATGTAACATTTATTGGGGGGAAAAAACAATAAGAGCCAAGAAGCCCATAAATTTAAGTACTGAGTACCTGTAAGTTTCTTTTAATATTTCTAGTTAAATATCTATAACATTATTTTTGTTAAGAAAATATGAGAAAAAAAGGACATCAAGATTTCCCTATCTAAGATCTTGATCTTGAATTTGACATATTTTGTGAAATAATTACCAGTTTTGTAAGTGCCTGAGTTTAATTTCCAAGTTTTCATTTGTTTCTTTCTGTTCATCCAAAGATCTCTGGAGCTTATGGATCTGATTCAGGAAATCATCAAGCTGAAAGCAAAATAGAAAATGCTTCAAGGTAAGATGATTGAAATAAGAAAATTCTTTTAAAAGCAAGCTCTTTTTTGCATGACACATTCTTTTTTGGTATATATACATGAATGTGTAGGAATACTTATTTTTAATTATAGAATTAGTTCATATATCAATAATAAAATAAACATCTACATGGAGTCTAGAATTTGACAAAATCTTTTCTATCTAGGCACTCCTCCCCCATTTCTAACCTGGGCTCTCCTACCTTATTATTCTCAAGATTTTGAAAATAGTTTTACATATTTGCATGTGTGTATTTATATATATATTTAAGTATAGTGTATATGTTTGCATATACATATGCTAAGTGTATATGTGTACACTTATATAGACACACACACACGTAATGGTACAAATAGAAATATTCTTTAAAATGTATTCTTTTATTTGTTTTTAACTTAAACATAAAAAAAATGGGTATTATGCTCTATGTAATCTTCTAATACTTTCTTTTTTAATTCAACTGCTAAGACTCATCCGTATTGGTGACTCACTGTAGCCTCTTTGTTCTGGTTTACCTGATCGTACTGTATGATGGTGCCATGACAGTACACCACCCTCCTGTCTGTAAGTATTAGACAGTTTGCAGGCTTGAGCTGCTCTGAACACTCTTGTGTAGATCTCCTGATGCATATGTGCAAAGTAGTCTCTGGAGACATACGTAGGAGGAGAATTGCCAAGTTATATTTTTTAATGTTTAATTTTTCAAGATAATGCTAAAATGTCTCCCAAAAATGATTTACTAACTAACTTACCTCCCAAAGGCAGTTAGATGGGATCCTGTTTGAGCATATCTTCGCCAACACTTGGTGGTGTGAGATATTAAAACTTTTGCCAATCCTTGATCAATAAATTATGGTTGATATCTCTTTATATTTTTATTGGCTCAATGATTTTCTTCTTTTGTTCCTATTCAGGTCTTCTGCTCATTACTCTATTTGGAGCTCTTTCTTTTCTTTTTTATCTGTACATGTTTATGTTATAAACTCGATATTAACCCTTTGTCAGTTATAAGTGTTCCAAGTATCTTCACCAAGTGTTATCAAGTTTATAACTTATTTTTTCCATTTTATTTAAGAGCTCTTTGGATGAATAATAGTCATTTTATTAAGCAAAATTTATCAATTTTTTTTACAGTTAGGATGTATTTAATAAAAGTACTTCCCCATTCAAAGCTTAGAGAAGTATTTATTTTCAACTAAAATTTGTTAAAGATTTGTATTTGTCATTTAAGTCCTAGATCAAGATGGAGTTAATTTTTGTACATGATGTGAGGTAGATCTCCAATTTTATTTTTTCTATATATAAACACATTTCAATAGGTGTTTAATTAAGTTGCCAAGTTGTTTAGCCTGAGTGGAGGTTCCATGGGGTAGGTTTAGGTAGTTTTAGTGTCTTTCTCTTCCTCACAACAATATCTAGCAACCATATTCCTCCAATTGAATATTTCAAAATCTTGTGGAAATTACCATGCATATGCAGCTTCAGGACAAAAATCTTGCCTCTCCAAGCAGACTGCTGAGCTATGGCACTATAGTAAAATAAGGTTAATAATTTCAGTATTTAATAAAATTGTAAGGATAATCAAATCTTTCTCACCTTGTGCAAAGTCAAATTACTGCTAAATATGAAAACGAATCCCAATTCTCTGATCCCTTGGCCAGTGTTATTCAAGTTAAATAATTTTAAACATTAGAAAGAATTATATAGAGTTGAGTTGGCATTATTATTTTCCAGGTGAAAAAAGCTATTTCTCTTCATACCCTCACCATTCTATAAACCCTTTTCATCAATTATTTGTGCCCATGAAGTAAACATTGTTAAGGTGTATCAAAATTAACTCTCAAATATTATTTTTATTTCTGGATGGCAAACTTTCAGACATTTTTAGTAATACACACATTTTTTGACATCCACAATTCTTAAGTTTATATATACACCTAACAGAATTACTTTTGTATACATAATCCAAGTTTACTTTCTTACCATCAAAGTTCTCCCTTATCTAACCTGTGCAGGTTTTTGCGGACCTCACTTTTCCTAGTTTATAGATAAATGTTGAACCAGAAATTTTTTTACAGGTATTCTACATGTAATTGTTAATATATTAAGCTAATGTTGGATTTAATCATTATATTTTACATCAAGTTATTCAAATCAAGTGTTGTCTATTTTGCTAGATAAATGTTACAAAAATATTTATTAAAGTACAAACATGTCTATATATATTACTTAAAAGTGCTTATAAAATTCTTGTAGGCCAGGCATGCAGACTAATTTTGCTTCTTCAGATACAGTCTTGCATCCAATTTCATTATTTGGGGAGAAATCAGGATGCTCAACATTCATGCCTCATTAAAGATTAATTTTCTATCAGGATAAAAATTAGAAAAATAAGGTAATAGGCTAATAATGATTGACTAATTATTCTGGAATGTCAGATTATTTCACATTTTCATTTTCTTTCAAATATCTACTTGGAAAAAACCCACCTATTGGGGCCTCGGGAAGATGGCGGAAGAGTAAGACGCGGAGATCACCTTCCTTCCCACAGATACAGTAGAAATACATCTACACGTGGAACTGCTCCTACAGAACACCCACTGAACGCTGGCAGAAAACGTCCGACCTCCAAAAAGGCAAGAAACTCCCCCTGTACTTGGGTAGGGCAAAAGAAAAAAGAAATAACAGAGACAAAAGAATAGGGACGGCACCTGCACCAGTGGGAGGGAGCCGTGAAGGAGGAAAGATTTCCACGCACTAGGAAGCCCCTTCGCGGGCGGAGACTGCGGGTGGCAGAGGGTGGAAGCTTCGGAGCCGTGGAGGAGAGCGCAGCCACAGGGGTGCGGAGGGCAAAGCGGAGAGGTTCCCGCACGGAGGAGCGGTGCAGACCAGCACTCTCCAGCCCGAGAGGCTTGTCTGCTCCCCCGCCGGGGCGGGCGGGGCTGGGAGCTGAGGCTCGGCTTCGGTCGGATCGCAGGGAGAGGACTGGGGTTGGCGGCGTGAACACAGCCTGAAGGGGTTAGCGCACCACAGCTGGCTGGGAGGGAGACCGGGAAAAGGTCTGCAGCTGCCGAAGAGGCAAGAGACTTTTTCTTGCCTCTTTGTTTCGCGGCGCGCAAGGAGAGGGGATTCAGAGTGCCGCCTAAACGAACTCCAGAGAAAGGCGCGAGCCGCGGCGATCAGCACAGACCCCAGAGACGGGCGTGAGACGCTGGGGCTGCTGCTGCCGCCTCCAAAAAGCCTGTGTGCGAGCACAGGTCACTCTCCACATCGCCCCTCCCGGGAGCCTGTGCAGCCCGCCACTGCCAGGGTCCCGTGATCCGGGGACAAGTTCCCCGGGAGAACGCACTGCCCGCCTCAGGCTGGTGCAACGTCACGCCGGCCTCGGCCGCCGCAGGCTCACCCCGCCTCCTCTGTACACCTCCCTCCCCGCGGCCTGAGGGAGCCAGAGCCCCCGAAGCAGCTGCTCCTTTAACCCCGTCCTGTCTGGGCGGGGAATAGAAGCCCTCAGGCGACCTACACGCAGAGGCGGGTCCAAATCCAAAGCTGAACCCCAGGAGCTGTGCGAACAGGGAAGATAAGGGGAAATCTCTCCCAGCAGCCTTAGAAGCAGCGGATTAAAACTCCACAAACAACTTGATGTGCCTGCATCTGGTGAATACCTGAATAGACAACGAATCATCCCAAATTCAGGAGGTGGACTTTGGGAGCAGGATATATTAATTTTTCCCCTTTTCCTTTTATTTGTGAGTGTATATGTATATGCTTCTGGGTGCGATTTTGTCTGTATAGCTTTGCTTTACAATAGCTTTATTTTACTTCACTATATTATAGCCTCTTTCTTTCTTTCTTTCTTTCTTTCTTTCTTTCTTTCTTTCTTTCTTTCTTTCTTTCTTTCTATTTTTTCTCCCTTTTACTCTGAGCCGTGTGCACGAAAGGCTCTTGGTGCTCCAGCCAGGCATCAGGGCCGTGCCTCTGAGGTGGGAGAGCCAACTTCAGGACACTGGTCCACAAGAGACCTCCCAGCTCCACGTAATACCAAACGGCAAAAATCTCTCAGAGATCTCCATCTCAACATCAAGACCCAGATTCACTCAACGACCAGCAAGCTACAGTGCTGGACACCCTATGCCAGACAACTAGCAAGACAGGAACACAGCCCCATCCATTAGCAGAGAGGCTGCCTAAAATCATAATAAGGCCACAGACACCCCAAAATACACCACCAGACGTGGACGTGCCCACCAGAAAGACAAGATCCAACCTCATCCACCAGAGCTCAGGCACTAGTTCCCTCCACCAGGAAGCCTACACAACCCACTGAACCAACCTTAGCCACTGGGGACAGATACCAAAAACAACAGGAACTACGAACCTGCAGCCTGTGAAAAGGAGACCCCAAACACAGTAAGATAAGCAAAATGAGACGACAGAAAAACACACAGCAGATGAAGGAGCAGGGTCAGAACCTACCAGACTTAACAAATGAAGAGGAAATAGGTAGTCTACCTGAAAAAGAATTCAGAATAATGATAGTAAGGATGATCCAAAATCTTGGAAATAGAATAGACAAAATGCAAGAAACATTTAACAAGGACGTAGAAGAACTAAAGAGGAACCAAGCAATGATGAAAACCACAATAAATGAAATTAAAAATACTCTAGATGGGATCAATAGCAGAATAACTGAGGCAGAAGAAAGGATAAGTGACCTGGAAGATAAAATGGTGGAAATAACTACTGCAGAGCAGGATAAAGAAAAAAGAATGAAAAGAACTGAGGACAGTCTCAGAGACCTCTGGGACAACATTAAACGCGCCAACATTCGAATTATAGGGGTCCCAGAAGAAGAAGAGAAAAAGAAAGGGACTGAGAAGATATTTGAAGAGATTATAGTTGAAAACTTCCCTAATATGGGAAAGGAAATAGTTAATCAAGTCCTGGAAGCACAGAGAGTCCCATACAGGATAAACCCAAGGAGAAACACGCCAAGACACATATTAATCAAACTGTCAAAAATTAAATATAAGGAAAACATATTAAAGGCAGCAAGGGAAAAAAAACAAATAACACAAAAGGGAATCCCCATAAGGTTAACATCTGATCTTTCAGCAGAAACTCTGCAAGCCAGAAGGGAGTGGCAGGATATACTTAAAGTGATGAAGGAGAAAAACCTGCAACCAAGATTACACTACCCAGCAAGGATCTCATTCAGATTCGATGGAGAAATTAAAACCTTTACAGACAAGCAAAAGCTGAGAGAGTTCAGCACCACCAAACCAGCTTTACAACAAATGCTAAAGGAACTTCTCTAGGCAAGAAACACAAGAGAAGGAAAACACCTACAATAACAAACCCAAAACATTTAAGAAAATGGGAATAGGAACATACATATCGATAATTACCTTGAATGTAAATGGATTAAATGCTCCCACCAAAAGACAAAGGCTGGCTGAATGGATACAAAAACAAGACCCATATATATGCTGTCTACAAGAGACCCACTTCAGACCTAGAGACACATATAGACTGAAAGTGAGGGGATGGAAAAAGATATTCCATGCAAATGGAAATCAAAAGAAAGCTGGAGTAGCAATTCTCATATCAGACAAAATAGACTTTAAAACAAAGACTATTACAAGAGACAAAGAAGGACACTATATAATGATCAAGGGATCGATACAAGAGGAAGGTATAACAATTGTAAATATTTATGCACCCAACATAGGAGCACCTCAATACATAAGGCAAATACTAACAGCCATAAAAGGGGAAATCGACAGCAACACAATCATAGTAGGGGACTTTAACACCCCACTGTCACCAATGGACAGATCATCCAAAATGAAAATAAATAAGGAAACACAAACTTTAAATGATACATTAAACAAGATGGACTTAATTGATATTTATAGGACATTCCATCCAAAAACAACAGAATACACATTTTTCTCAAGTGCTCATGGAACATTCTCCAGGATAGATCATATCTTGGGTCACAAATCAAGCCTTGGTAAATTTAAGAAAATTGAAATCGTATCAAGTATCTTTTCCGACCACAACGCTATGAGACTAGATATCAATTACAGGAAAAGATCTGTAAAAAATACAAACACATGGAGGCTACACAATACATTAATTAATAACGAAGTGATCACTGAAGAAATCAAAGGGGAAATCAAAAAATACCTAGAAACAAATGACAATGGAGATACGACGACCCAAAACCTATGGGACGCAGCAAAAGCAGTGCTAAGAGGGAAGTTTATAGCAATACAAGCCTACCTCAAGAAACAGGAAACATCTCGAATAAACAACCTAACCTTGCACCTAAAGCAATTAGAGAAAGAAGAACAAAAAAACCCCAAAGCCAGCAGAAGGAAAGAAATTATAAAGATCAGGTCAGAAATAAATGAAAAAGAAATGAAGGAAACAATAACAAAAATCAATGAAACTAAAAGCTGGTTCTTTGAGAAGATAAACAAAATTGATAAACCATTAGCCAGACTCATCAAGAGAAAAAGGGAGAAGACTCAGATCAATAGAATTAGAAATGAAAAAGGAGAAGTAACCACTGACACTGCAGAAATACAAAAGATCATGAGAGATTACTACAAGCAACTCTATGCCAATAAAATGGACAACCTGGAAGAAATGGACAGATTCTTAGAAATGCACAAACTGCCGAGACTGATCCAGGAAGAAATAGAAAATATGAACAGACCAATCACAAGCACTGAAATTGAAACTGTGATTAAAAACCTTCCAACAAACAAAAGCCCAGGACCAGATGGCTTCACAGGTGAATTCTATCAAACATTTAGAGAAGAGCTAACACCTATCCTTCTCAAACTCTTCCAAAATATTGCAGAGGGAGGAACACTCCCAAACTCATTCTACGAGGCCACCATCACCCTGATACCAAAACCAGACAAAGATGTCACAAAGAAAGAAAACTACAGGCCAATATCACTGATGAACATAGATGCAAAAATCCTCAACAAAATACTAGCAAACAGAATCCAACAGCACATTAAAAGGATCATACACCATGATCAAGTGGGGTTTATCCCAGGAATGCAAGGATTCTTCAATATACGCAAATCAATCAATGTGATACATCATATTAACAAACTGAAGGAGAAAAGCCATATGATCATCTCAATAGATGCAGAGAAAGCTTTCGACAAAATTCAACACCCATTTATGATAAAAGCCCTGCAGAAAGTAGGCATAGAGGGAACTTTCCTCAACATAATAAAGGCCATATATGACAAACCCACAGACAACATCGTCCTCAATGGTGAAAAATTGAAACCATTTCCACTAAGATCAGGAACAAGACAAAGTTGCCCACTCTCACCACTATTATTCAACATAGTTTTGGAAGTGTTAGCCACAGCAATCAGAGAAGACAAAGAAATAAAAGGAATCCAAATCGGAAAAGAAGAAGTAAAGCTGTCACTATTTGCAGATGACATGATACTATACATAGAGAATCCTAAAGATGCTACCAGAAAACTCCTAGAGCTAATCAATGAATTTGGTAAAGTAGCAGGATACAAAATTAATGCACAGAAATCTCTTGCATTTCTATACACTAATGACGAAAAATCTGAAAGTGAAATTAAGAAAACACTCCCATTTACCATTGCAACAAAAAGAATAAAATACCTAGGAATAAACCTACCTAAAGACCTGTATGCAGAAAATTATAAGACACTGATGAAAGAAATTAAAGATGATACAAATAGATGGAGAGATATACCATGTTCCTGGATTGGAAGAATCAACATTGTGAAAATGACTCTACTACCCAAAGCAATCTACAGATTCAATGCAATCCCTATCAAACTACCACTGGCATTTTTCACAGAACTAGAACAAAAAATTTCCCAATTTGTATGGAAACACAAAAGACCCCGAATAGCCAAAGCAATCTTGAGAACGAAAAATGGAGCTGGGGGAATCAGGCTCCCTGACTTCAGACTATATTACAAAGCTTCAGTAATCAAGACAGTTTGGTACTGGCACAAAAACAGACATATAGATCAATGGAACAGGATAGAAAGCCCAGAGATAAACCCACACACATATGGGCACCTTATTTTTGATAAAGGAGGCAAGCATATACAGTGGAGAAAAGACAGCCTCTTCAATAAGTGGTGCTGGGAAAATTGGACAGGTACATGTAAAAGTATGAAATTAGAACACTCCCTGACACCATGCACAAAAATAAACTCAAAATGGATTAAAGACCTAAGTGTAAGGGCAGACACTATCAAACTCTTAGAGGAAAACATAGGCAGAACACTCTATGACATACATCACAGCAAGATTCTTTTTGACCCAGCTCCCAGAGAAATGGAAATAAGAACACAAATAAACAAATGGGACCTAATGAAACTTAAAAGCTTTTGCACAGCAAAGGAAGCCATAAACAAGACCAAAAGACAACCATCAGAATGGGAGAAAATATTTGCAAATGAAGCAACTGACAAAGGATTAATCTCCAAGATTTACAAGCAGCTCATGCAGCTCAATAACAAAAAAACGAACAACCCAATCCAAAAATGGGCCGAAGACCTAAATAGACATTTCTCCAAAGAAGATATACAGATGGCCTACAGACACATGAAAGAATGCTCAACATCATTAATCATTAGAGAAATGCAAATCAAAACTACAATGAGATATCATCTCACACCAGTCAGAATGGCCATCATCAAAAAATCTAGAAACAATAAATGCTGGAGAGGGTGTGGAGGAAAGGGAACACTCTTGCACTGTTGGTGGGAATGTAAATTGATACAGCCACTATGGAGAACAGTATGGAAGTTCCTTAAAAAACTACAAATAGAACTACCATATGACCCAGCAATCCCACTACTGGGCATATACCCTGAGAAAACCATAGGTCAAAAAGAGTCATGTACCAAAATGTTCATTGCAGCTCTATTTACAATAGCCAGGACATGGAAGCAATCTAAATGTCCATCGACAGATGAATGGATAAAGAAGATGTGGCACATATATACAATGGAATATTACTCAGCCATAAAAAGAAATGAAATGGAGGTATTTGTAATGAGGTGGATGGAGTTAGAGTCTGTCATACAGAGTGAAGTAAGTCAGAAAGAGAAAAACAAATACAGTATGCTAACACATATATACGGAATCTAAGGGAAAAAAAAAAAAAAAAAAAAAAAAGGCCATGAAGAACCTAGTGGCAAGACGGGAATAAAGACACAGACCTACTAGAGAATGGACTTGAGGATATGGGGAGGAGGTGGGGTGAGATGTGACAGGGTAAGAGAGTGTCATGGACATATATACACTACCAAATGTAAAATAGATAACTAGTGGGAAGCAGCCGCATAGCACAGGGAGATCAGCTCGGTGCTTTGTGACCACCTAGAGGGATGGGATGGGGAGGGTGGGAGGGAGGGAGATGCAAGAGGGAAGAGAAATGGGAACATATTGTATATGTATAACTGATTCACTTTGTTGTAAAGCGGAAGCTAACACACCATTGTAAGGCAATTATACTTCAATAAAGATGTTAAAAAAAAAAAAAAAACACACCTATTTGGCATTACCAAGGGCAGTTCCCAAATCATTTATTTAACGAATGAGAAATGTTATCTTTTTTTACTTCAATTTATAAATTTTCAGCTTTTCTATCACTTGGGATTTTAATATAGGAATACCAATATGGGATATATGGTAACTACTTGGAAAGCTTAATTACAGACAGGTATTATTAGATATTTAAGGAATATTTTGGTACAACTATAAGAACAACAGAGTTTAAGTAGAATATGATACTTGTGATTTATTATATTTGAAATTGGAATAACTGGAGTAAATAAATTTTGTAATGCATTTTGGAAATATATACCAAAAGTTTTAACATTCATATTTTAAAAAATTCATGTATTGAAATGTCTGAAAAATAATATCAGACACATAAAAGCTCTCTTTGCACAAATATTTTTCATTATGTTCATGAAAAAGTCAAACTGACCTGATTACTGAAAGTTTTATGTTTAATTATAGTCCATCACTCTGACAGAACATTCTGCAGACATTAAAATGTTTAATTAGAATTCATAATGCTATTTTATGATATTTAACTTTGGAAAAAAGACTCACAATATTGTGAGTAATGCATGACATTTGTTATGTAAAATAGCATACAAAGAAAAAACCAAAGTGATAAAAAATACTGGTGGAAGTGTTATATTTTCTAAATTTGTGTTAAGGATGTTGAAAATGCAATGGAATATGCCCAAGGTGTAATTCAGACCTCACCTCGAAGACTTGGCTAACATCCAATTCTGATCTTATCTCCCCACTTGACAGACCCCTCAAGAGCTCCCAGTGCCCAGATGAGCACATAAACCCTCCTCTCATTTTCTCTCTCATATTACCTACCAGGGTAATCCCAGGTTTTATTTTGTTCTCCAGGAGCCCTGAACTCTTTGTATTTTTTAGCCCACAACAGGGTGGGTTTGGTGGCAGTCATGGTGCTCATTTTATTTCTTTCCCCATGCCTTTGCTCACATTCTCTCTTCTCTATGGAATGTACCACAACTCTACTCCTAAAATCCTTTAAAACAGGCTTCTTAAACTTTAACACTCTATGAATCACCTTAGGATCTTGTTAAAATGCCAATAATGATTCAGTGGGTGTCAAGCAGGGTTCATGATTTTTCCGTTTCTCAAGTTGCCAGGTCGTACTGATGCTGCTGGCCCTTGGAACACACTGAGTAGAGGTCAGTACAATTACGCTGGCCCAAATGATGTAGCTTTTCTTAAATTCTCTGCTGTCGAGCTTAGGCCGGACTGCAGTGGATGCAGCCACAGAGCCATGGAGTCGGAAGGTCCTGGCAGGTGGAGGGGAAGATAGAACAGATTCCGAGGAGGCTGAAGGAGAGGAATCTTCAGGCCCTAACTGCAGCCAGGTCTGTGGAGAAGAAGGGCATAGGGAGAGTGACCCTTTACTACTGGTGGGAAGATACTCCACCAGCTCTAGCATTAATTTGGACAAATAGGAAAGGGACCAAGAGAATCTGGATCCTCTCTTAGAGGTCTGTGCTGTTTGTTTGGATTGGTGTTGAACCAGTGCCTTCAAAAGTGCCTCTCTTTCCTTACAACCTTTAAGAACAAATAGGACTGGAGTAAAGGCAAAGGTCCATCCTTCCCTAAGAGGGACCCAAGGCCACATGCACTGGTCAAGGTTGATCTGGAACAAAGTAAGTTTTTATTTTCCAATCCCCGACAAAATGGTGGAGTAGAAGGACCTGAGCTCACCTCCTCTCACAAAAACACCCAAATCACAACTAACTGCTGAATAACCGTTGACAAAAAAGGACTGGAAACTGCCAGAAAAGATACTCTACTTCTACAGGCAGAGAAGAAGCCACAACGAGATGGCAGGAGACGTGCATTCATGATACAACCAAATCCCATACCCGCTGGGTGGGTGACCCACAGACTGGAAAATAATTATATCACACAGACTCTCCCACAGGAGTGAGAGGTCTGAGCCCCATGTCAGGCTCCCCAGTCTGGGGGTCTAACATCAGAAGGAGGGATAAATTAGGAGGTTGGGATTAACATATACACACTATTATATATAAAATAGATAATCAACAAGGACCTACTGTGTATAGCACAGGGAACTCTACTCAGTACTCTGTAATAACCTATATGGGAAAAGAATCTGAAAAAGAATAGATATATGTATATGTATAACTGAATCACTTTGCTGTATACCAGAAACACAACATTTAAGTCAAATACACTTCAATATAAAATTTTTTAAAAAACAAAAAAAATTTTTTTAAATTTAAGAAACCAAAATCTTTACCAAATAAAAAAATAAAAGTGAAGGAAAGTTATTTTCCTCATTCACAGTTATAAATTCTGATATTAAGTAGTGTATTCTTAGGCATTTAGGTTGTGAAAAGCAAATAAAAGCCTCTTCACATTCAAAACAAATACTCTGCTATCTCTGTTGTTTACCTTTACCCTTGATCTTAAAGTTATCAAACTAAATTATAATAGTCATCGTCTCTCTCTCTCTCTCACAGGTTGTGAGTTTCTTGAAAGTGCTGCAGATACACACACACACAACTTTCCCTGTTCCCACTTGTGCACCAGATCCCATGCTCGTTCACCTACTCAAGGACACACACAGTTTCATCAATACACGGTGCTGGGACTTCCCTGGCGGCGCAGTGGTTAGGAATCCACCTGCCAATGCAGGGGACACGCGTTCGAGGCCTGGTGCAGGAAGATCCCACATGCCGTGGAGCAACTAAGCCCGTGCGCCACAACTACTGAGCCTGCGCTCTAGAGCCCGCGAGCCACAACTACTGAAGCCCGCGCGCCTAGAGCACATGCTCTGCAACAAGAGAAGCCACCACAATGAGAAGCCCACGCACCGCAACGAAGAGTAGCCCCCGCTCACTGCAATTAGAGAAAAGCCCACGCGCAGCAACAAAGACCCAACACAGCCAAAAATAAATACATTTAAAAAAAAATACACGGTGCTCTCTCATATATCTTCCTGTTTCTTTCTCTACTTGATCCTTTCCATCAGGGGCTTTGTATTGACTGTTCCTTCTGCCTGGAACCTTCTTTCAACAGTTATCTGAATGATTAACTTTCATTAACATCTTCCATGTATTTATTCAAATCTGACACCATATTTAACATTGCAACCTGCACCCAAAGCAAGAACACCAATTTTTTTTCCAGCAGTCATATGATTTATATATAAATTGTCTCCGTCTCTCTCCACTGGAATGCAAATTCCATGCAGAAGGGATATTCATTTTATTCATGTATCGATTTCAAGTGCTTAGAATAGTCTTTGCATGTTTAAAAAAAAGAATAAATTAATGTTGCGTAGGCTAAAGCAACAGATGCCCTTCCACTTTTGTTAAATATCTTTGCCAAGAAAGAAGACCATAATTTGCAAATTCTATATCCATAGTATCCTAAAATTTTCATATGCCAGATAAATTCAGTTCAATACTTACTGTTGAGCACAGAATAATTGCTTTGTTCCTACTGCTACTCTGGTCAGGCCCTGGCCAGTCTGGCTGAAATCTGGGTAGATTCCCAAAAATTTATGATTCAAGAAAAATGTTTACACCATGTATTATAATCTGATCAAATCTGGCAGTATAATAAGGTCCAGCTATCATCTACAACTTGGTAGTATGGAGACAACGACTTCAGCTAAAAAGGACTTGCAATTCCTGAAAAATGTTAATCTCCATCATTGAAAAGAAAGGAAAATAAAATGACATAAAGGAAAGACTAGAAAAAGAAAGCCTGTTAGGTGATGCAGACAATAGCACATAAACCCATTTTTATTTTTATTACATACATCCTTACCTAAATCTAGCTGGAAACCATTGATAATCAGTTCTGATACATCTTTCCATTAGCAATTGAACGGGACCCATGTCACAGAAATTGAAGTGACATGTTTAGCATTGGGTGTTCTGGCAACTCTTTCTGGCCAACCTGCTCCAACTCTGCTCTAGGGCATCCACAGTGGGGTGTCTTTATAATCTCTGCAGTTTGGAATTTGATTAAGGTAATGAGGAAAGATGGCACAAATTCAGATAAGTGTCCTATTCACAAATTCCCTAAACCCAACTCACGTAATGTAGAGCCTTTGTAAGGAATAAGTGAGCATGACAACTTGCTGACTTTAAATAATTAGTACAGACTAATTTTCCAGATATTTTTAATTGGAACTGAAATATTTGGAACCATTTCATTAAGGATTATACCACAATATGCTCTTCACCTAAAAAAAAAAAAAAATCATTAAAATCAACAGGAACATTTTACTAAAACTTCCTGGTGATCTCTGATGGAAAGTGGTTGCCTTTTGAGAAGTTTGCTAAGTATATAGCATGTGTTACATGATTCTACATATATTTCAATGTCAGAATTAACTTCAAGTTATTAAATATAATATCTTATTGCTACCTATATGGAAATTATTGGATGATTTATATTCAGTGACACCAGCTAATTCTTACTAAGGTATTCAAAATTAAAATGTGATCTCATTTTAACAGAATACTAAATGTTCTATGGTCTTATAATCCATGATAATAGGTGTGATTTACCAGAATTATTTATTAGTTTCCTTACTGGCCTTCTTTTTAAATACATATGTCACTGAATTTCACAGGCCTTTCATGAAACTGGCTACTAAATTTCTTCCAAGTACTTTCCACATAAAGTGAGTAGATTTATTGCCTACCAGACAATTGTTAAAATGTTTAAGAAATGTTAAACAAGTAATAAGCAGGGCATAAATGTAATTGCTGAAATAATTTACTAAACTATAAATTTTCTAATGAGCTAAGGTAACATTATTATAAGGTAATAATAATGCAATTATTATAGATACAGGGTTAATGAAACTACTATATCTCAGCTGAATGACAGAATTAAATTCTTCAGAGCAAAAGGTATAAGTTTGCTTTTAAGTGAATGGTTCAACTGAGTAATTCGATAAAGAATGACACATGGTTCAGATTTGAGAGATTCCCATTTTAAGGAAACTATGTTTTGGGAAACCTGGAGACAGTTTTCTCTAAGTGGACCTTACAGTGAATGAATGATAAAAATTACATTCCCAAAGGTTTTATTGTCATCTTAGTGACCAAAACAAAAACAAAACAAAAAAAACAACCCAGAATAATTTTCCAAGTAGCTGTACTTTAGTGCCAGTATTTCCTTCTCTTTGGGAACACATGTGGATAAATCTGTGATAGAGCTCAACATTCTTAGCAACAACAAAAGTATGAAAACAGGAACAGAAGAATTAGAAGAGAAGAATAAATCTGGAGAACTTACACTTCCTGATTTCAATACTTAACTAAAACTGTAGTAATCAAGCCAATGCTTTACTGGCAGAAGGATACACTTTTATTCCACTGACCTAAATGTCTATCAAGAGTCCAGGGTCAGCTGGATTTTTGATATGGGTGTCAAGATACTTCAGTGAGGCAAACAATTATCTTTTCAACAAATAGTTCCAGGACAATTAGATATCCACAAGCATAATTTTGAATTATGCTCACCTCATTTATAAAAATTAACTCAAAATGAATCATAGACCTAAATATATCTAAAACTATAAAACTCTAAGAAAACACGGGAGTAAATCTTCATGACATTGAAACAGTCAATGTTTTTTACACAAAACAGCAGAGCACAAGCAACAAAAGAAAAAATAAACAAATTGGACTTGTTTAAAATTATTTCTAAAAGTTTTATGCTTCAAATGAAACTATCAAGAGGTTGAAAAGACAATATATGTAATGAGAGAAAATATTTGCAAATCATGTATTTGAGTAGGGATTTATATCCAGAATATACAAAAAACAACTCAATATTTTTTTTTAAATGGACAAAGAATCTGAATAAGTTGTTCCCAAGAAAATATACAAATAGCCAATTAGTACATGAAAACAGGATTAGCATTGTTAGTCATTAAGGAAATTCAAATCAAAACCACAATAAGGAAATTAAAATCAAAACCACAATAAGGTACCACTTCACCTCCACGAGGTTGGCTTTAATAAAAAAGATGAACTCTGACAAGTGGTGGTGAGAATGCAGAGAAATTGGAACCCTCAAACATTGCTTGTGAGAATGTAAAATGGTACAGCCACTGTGGAAAAGAGTTTGGTGCAAGGCAGAAATAGAGACACAGACATAGACAATGAACATTTGGACACCAAGGGGGGAAGGGGGGCGTGGGATGAATTGGAAGATTGGGATTGATATATATATACACCAATATGTATAAAATAGATAACTAATGAGAACCTGCTATATAGCACAGGGAATTCCACTTCACTGTACAATAGAAACTTACACAACGTTGTAAAACACCTATACCCCAATAAAAAAAAGTTAACATAGAGTTACCATATGATCCAGCAATCCAAGGGAAATAAAAACATACATCTACACAAAGCTTGTAAATGAATGTTCATAACAGCATTATTCATAGTAGACAAGGAGTGTAGCAACCCAAATACTCACCAACTGAAAAATGAAGAAAAAATGTGGTATATCCATGCAATGCACTATTATTCAGCCATACAAAGAATGAAGTATTGATCCATGCTACAATATGGATGAACCTTGAAGACACTATACTAAGTGAAAGAAGCCAGTCACAAAAGGCCATATATTTTATGATTCTATAGAATATAGAATCTATAGAATAGGAGTTACCTATTCTAAAATAGGTAACTCCACAGAGATAGAAAGTAGGCTAGTGGTTGCCAAGGGCTGGGGGTATAGGGAGAATGGGGAATGACTGATAATGGGTTTGTGTTTTCTTTTTTGAGATAACAAAAATGTTTTAAACTTAGATTGTAGTAATTGTGGGACAACTCTATTTTACTAGAAACCAATGAATTGAACACTTTAAAAGTGTATATGAAAAACAAATACAGTATGCTAACATATATATGGAATCTAAGAAAAAAAAAAAAAGGTCGTGAAGAACCTAGTGGCAAGACGGGAATAAAGACAGACCTACTAGAGAATGTACTTGAGGATATGGGGAGGGGGAAGGGTAAGATGTGACAGGGTGAGAGAGTGGCATGGACATATATACACTACCAAATGTAAAATAGATAGCTAGTGGGAAGCAGCCGCATAGCACAGGGAGATCAGCTCAGTGCTTTGTGACCACCTAGAGGGGTGGGATATGGAGGGTGGGAGGGAGGGAGATGCAAGAGGGAAGAGGTATGGGAACATATGTATATGTATAACTGATTCACTTTGTTATAAAGCAGAAACTAACACACCATTGTAAAGCAATTATACTCCAATAAAGATGTTTTTTAAAAAAAGTGTATATGAATTAGATCTCAATAAAGACGTTAAACACAATAAGAGTAAATATGGCATATATTTCAGTTGCTATAATATTTATATATTAAGCCAAATCAAAATTAATTCTAGGGTATCTACAATAGAATTAAGCCAATTGAATATATCCAAGGATTCCAGAGCTCTAAGAATGTTATCTTAAATAATAGTATCGCTTGAATCTAGAATATTTCATTGCTTTGTCTCTATATAATGAACTTTTGAAATATTCAAGAATTGGATGACTTGATGCCTTAATAAGTCTAACAATTATTGGCATTGCTTTAACATGTATTGACCTAGATAATCTTATGTGACTATTTATTTATATACAAAGCATTCTATTAAACAGTTTATTTCAGCTCAGAGTTATTTTTCTTTTCAATAAATTAAACCAGCATCATGGTCAGTGGGAGCTAAGCATTGACATTCTACAATACTAATGATTCTTAATTTATGTCCTGAGAGACTAATACTGAGTATTTGTTCAGGGTACCATAGCAACTGTAGAATCAAAGCTATGATATTATGTGACAAATTTGTAGTTGAGAGAACACTTCAGGATTCCATTGGATCACCTGGGGCAGCAATATTACAAGTGTTTATGGTGTGGTTTCTTGATAAGGGACACTTAATTGGTGTTAATTTTATCCAAATTACAGACAACTATAGGGCATCTATTTCCAGAGTAGAAAAGTCTCATCAAGGTGTGTGAGAAAACACTAAGTGTATTTAATTTGTAACTGGTATCTCACAAAGGTTTTGATACTGATCTTTATTAAAACTGACTTCAAGTTGCATTAACCTGACCAATATGCTAAAGTGTTTGCGCAGAGAATAATAATATCTTGTCTAACATCAAAGGAAGACAAAACATTGTCAAATAATATTAATTTTCATGACAACAGCACTTGTATTTGGTCAGCACCATGATGTATATATTTCCCACTTTCCTCTTTGAGAATCTGAATAGTAGAGAACACTAATAAAGTACCCAGGGAACAAACAATCCTTCCTTCCCTGTTTTATTTTACTCAACACACAACAGATGTCTGCTTTCAGAAGGAAGCTTTTTAAGAGCACTGGGCTATGTGCCTCTTTGCCTTTGGATATTGGAGTGAATTCCAGCACCATGAAACTTAATGAAAGACATGAAATTGCCATTTTTGTCCCAAGTTTTAATCTTTTATCACAGGTCTTGAATCACCAGGCTTAATCTCCAACTAATGTTGAACATGGGTATAAAAATACTGTTATTCCTTGTTATTTCAACCAAAAGAAAAGGAAATTGCAGAAACATCAGTTACAGAAATGCAAAGATGAAACGTGATGAGAATTGTAAAACTCTTAAAGGAATGTAAACATTAAGAACAAGAATATTCAGTACAAAACTACTCAATTTTACTTATTATAACAGGATTTGGAAACTCTTCCTCATGGCTCTGTACTCTAACAATTCAGCCTGGGTATTAAGACAGTGCCTGCCACCCTATAGGCCACCTACACAGGTGACAACCTGCTAGTGAGTTAGAAAAATCTGTTTCTACAAGTATGTGGTGAAACCTTTATAAAACATAGAAAATGGCAATCTTATTAAAAGCCACATGACTTGTATCTAAAAAGCCACAAAGAAAAACAAGTTAGAAACTAAAGGAATATTTAAAAACCAGTAATTACTCTTAGTTAATTGATTACAACTAAGGCTCAAGCTCTTATTAAAACAAGAATTAGATATGCAAAATTAGAAAGAGATACAATGTTATTTCAAAATAAAATTCATGAAAAGAATAAGTAGAAAAGAAAAAGTCTTCAAAAATATGTTTTATAAATAAACAGACTACAAAAATACAGTAAGATATGTATGTTAAGAGAAGGGGAAACAAGTGATATTTTTTTATTGATAAATCAAAGGACTAATGCTTAATTTCCCACAGAAGATGCGGAGGACATCATAATCTAATAATCAGTTTTTATTCAGAGGAGAACCTCTAAGTGTTTGAAAAGGACTATAATGATAAGAGGGATAATTATAATGATAAAAGGAATTTGCCTCTATCATACAAATATCTTTCCAGATTACAATTTTCCAAAATGACAAAAACATATGGAGTGGAAGTTACTTACCCTGCAACTTCTCCATGAATGAAACTATTTCACTTATAGGCACCTAACTGCATTTATATGTGTTGCTTTCCTGCGGTGGAAAGTTAAGATGGAGCAAAGTCCTTCTTTAATTGAATAAGATTCAAATAGAAAATTTTGTAATTAAAATATTATACTCTTCCTTTAAAGAGAAGATGCAAACTGACTTGGGAATGAGCTTCTGCATACATAACCTATAAACATGGTATCAGCCACTTCTTATGGAAGTTTCAAAGAACCAGAAGAGATTCCAAAAGTGCAATGTTTCTAAAAATGTTTCTGAAACAGAAATGGACACCTCGTTATTTGTTGAATTATATTTAAGCTTCTGAGTTCCAAACTTCTGCAACTGTCTATTATAATTTTGGTTATTTTGTAACTGAACCAACAGCCATATCATTCCAGAAATCTCTTCACCAAGAAACTTTGATTAATTTCCTCTGAATAATTTTGATGACTGTTATCGAAAATAATCTACGGTTATAGCAGTAGCTGGATTGCTTAATATAAGAAAAAAAGTTAATGATACAGTAGGATAAGTGTTTTAAAATATAGAAAAATATTTAAATATTTTGTTTTACATATTTCCTAGTAGAAAATGTTTATGATCAACTTAGCTTAACAGTGATGATAGGGAAAAATCTATTTTAAATAACAGCAAGGAATAAGTAAATGGAAATGTAGTCATGATTTACAAAATGTATACAGTATGAAAATTTGAAGAAAATATTTCTTCCCCTAAATAGTAAGTAGAATAAAGCTGGCACACTTTAATTGCAATGCATCCCTGCCATCATAGCTTTAAGTAACATTATGAAAGTCAAAGGAGACTTAGTGCTGATGGAATAAAGATGGAAAACAGATATGTAGAGCACATTTCTTAAAACAGAATTCTAATTCTGTACATATGAAAACCAATGAGACGGTAGTAAGCATTCTTTCACTAGAGTAACGTTCAGATTCCAAAATTTCAAAATATTTCCTTGCACCTTTCTTTGAACATAATCACTGCCCACCATCTGAGTCACTAGAACCAACTGTAAACAGATTTACCTGCCATTTATTTTGTACTATCAAAACAAAGCCAATATAGTAAAAAGGGTGAAACACATCTTTAAGTCATTATGAAAGCAGTTTTGATCTCACAGACCTCCAGAAAAATTGTCTAGGACCTTCAGAGTTGAGAACTGCTGGTTTAAATAATGTTTTCCCAATGAAGTACATTTTAAGTTGGATGAGTTCAAACATGATTGGTTTACTTTGCATTTGGCTAGAAGTTTCTAGAAACAGTATGAAAAATATTCTCAAATATCTGACTCAAACCTCCTTGCGTATAGGTTATATATATAAATGAGGAAGCACATTATCCAACCTGGTGGAGAATGAAGGCTTCTCATATTTAGAATATCACACAGCAATACATGCTTTAATAGTTACCAGCTTGGAATGCTGCTGTCCAATTCATCTAAGAATATCTGTAAATAATGGAGATTTCTTCCACTAATAGTGTGCAAGTTCTAGCACATTTAGCCTCCTGATAAAGAACTATTAGGTAAGCAAATAAATGAAAGCAAACTGACATGCCCTGAATGCATATAAATTAATGAAGTGGGAAATGTACTGGAAAAATTCCTGAATCTATTGGTCATCCAACAGGCTATTTACTGCCTTTTTTTTTTTTCCCTCAACGTGCCCATTTTGCCCTTCATACCTAGGTCATCAAGTGAATACATCCCATGTAGATAGGCCAATGTAAGACTTTTTACAGCTACTTCGTGAAATAAAGATCATGCAACTCCTTGGAATTCCAATTTTTCCTCAGTTTGGATAAACATAAACTGATTTAACTATTAATACCTTAAATATTCTACATTAAAATGACAATAGATATTTTATGTAATAGAGATTTCTAGTTTTAAAAATAAACTGTAAACATCAAAGAAATATTGCATTAGCTAAAGACTACAATTCAGAATGTCCTGGGCTATTTGTTTACTTTTTGTTATTCAGGGAATTTTGTGAAAAATTGCCATCAATATAGGATACCACTATAGTTACTGTACTTGCATTAAAAACAGCCCTACTTCTCCTAAATTTAGGAAGGCAATTATATTTCTCCTTTTGAAGACACTGTATTTAAACTGAGGGTTTTTACCAAAGAAGACCATATTCTGCTAACAGACAATATGCTATAAAGTATTTAATTTTGTTTACTTAGTAATTAAAAGGAAATGCAATTTGTTCAGTAGTATAGACACTGAAGTTAAATGTTATACCACTAGAAATGTTTAACTGACTACAGACTTAATAGACTTTTAGCATGTAAGATTTTTAGGGATTTTAATAGACTTTATTTTCTAGAGCAGTTTTAGATTTACATAAAAATTGAGAGGAAAATAAATAGTCCTCATGTAGGCCCTATGCCTGCCCCACACACATCCCCACCCCAGTTTCCCCTATTATTAACATCTTGCATTAGTGTCAAACAGACAAAAGATAATGTCATCTTGAGCAAGGCTGGCAGTTATGAGGGTGGTGATAAGTGGTCATTTTGTGATATATTAGGAATATAGGACTTAAAGAATGTGAGGATTGATTTAATATGGAATAAGTGAGAAAGAGAGGAGTTAAAAATGATTAATTGTTTTGCCTGAGTAATGGAACAGCTAGAGAAGTGGGTTTAAAGATATAAAGTTGAGAGTTGTCAGCCTATAGATGGCATCTAAAGCCCTGAGGTTTGAAGATATCACCTTTGGAGTGAGTGTAGGTAGGCACAGAATAAATGAAAGAATAAGACACTCACATGTAGAACTGAAGACATGAAGAGAAATCAAGATTGAGATCAAGAAGGGCAGAAGAAGGTGAAACCCAAGAAACACTGATTTTTCTAGACGCCTAGAGAGTACGTTACTTTAAGAATGGGACTGATTGTGTCAAATTATTATGATATTTTGAGAAAGATGAAGCCCAAGAATGGAGCACTGGCTTTAGAAGTATGTAGCACATTTGTGGCCTTGAGAACTTTTCCATTGGTAAAGAGGCAGTGGTCAGAAGTATCACTGCTGTGATTAGAGACAGAATGAAGGTTGTGAAGATAAGAAGTTAATATATTTCTTTCAGGTTTTTTTTTTTTTTTTTTTTTTTTTTACTGTAAAGGGAGTTTAATAATAGCAAAAATGGAATGTGTACTTAAAGGAAGTTCATTTACAATATTTTATATATAAAATCTTTAAATATACATGTATGTGTATATACACATGAATATATATATACTTGTGTATGTTTTATATATATAGGCTGACCACAGATAGGAACTGAGAAATTTCATCCATAGTATCAGATATGTAAGCAGAATGTAATGGTTCCAACTGATATAGCTAATTTGGTAGATGTGATGGTGAGAGTGTGTAAATATTCTGTATTCCACATTCCTGTTTGTTTTTGTTTCTCAGTAAATTCAGAAGAAAGATTATCATCTGAGAATATGGAGGAGTGAGGAGGGATTAGAATAGAGATAGGAAGTGAAACAGTCATTTAGAAAAGTTAATGCTGGAATACTAAGATGCTGCTTGAGACTAGTGATCATGAATATAAACCAAGACCTGTTACCATAGCGCTAGGTTCTTTAGTGCCACATGCACAGCTGATGAAGCAGAACGTTGCATTTAATGATGAAGCAGAGCTCGAGTTTTACAAGTGAATGTCTACAAAGGATATGGGGGCAAGGAAATTAAGGTATATGCAGTGAAGGGAATGTAGAGACATCACATTTTTGGACAAGGAGTGAAATCAGAAATGGAAGTGGATAAGTGACAGTGAAAAAGCAGTATCATCAATAGATTATATGCCCCAGGGGGTTGAAGTTTTGAAGTACTTGGTACTGAAGAAAGTAAACCGGAAAGATAAGAGTATGTTTGGAGAGTTTGAGACCCTGAAGAAAGTATAGTAATTGGTGAAGACAATATCTGCACTGTGACCTTGGGAGTTGGTTGGTAAAGTCGAGTGAAGGACAAGATAATTGGAAAAGAAGAATTTGAGGAACTGAGAGTGCAAAGTGCTGAACGGTTTCATTTGGGATACTGTACTCAGTAATAGAGTCCAAAAGACTAGAGGAGTGACATTGCCAAGATGGTGACAGAGGTGGTTTTTGACTTCACTCCCCATCACAGGAAGAACAGCTAGCAACTACTCATGGACAAGGCATCACTGGGAGAATCCTAGAACACAGGAAGGAGGCTGAGGCAGTCCCCTGCACCCCAGAGACCAAGATAGACTGAGGTGGAAGGTGAGAGGAATAGCTACACACTGACTGCATTGCCCCTCCCCCAGGCTGGGGCAGCACCAAGATCCTGTCACCTGAGACCCTGATTGAATCACTACAGTCTTCTCCTTCAGAACAAGAGTTCTGCCTTAGAACTCCATCCGAATGACTGCAAGTGCATTTTATGATGGATGCTGATGATTGTACAATACACCACCTTCAAAGACTACCCCTGGATTCTTCAGAATCATGCCTAGAACACCCATTTTGGATTTCTCTGATGCAGACTCTCTACCAAAAGGGTTTCAATCTAGAGTTGACATCCTGGCTCTGGCTTCCCTCCATCCCAGCCTCTAGATCAAGTTCTGGATCTCAACTCTCTTACTCTGCTCTACCCTTCTACTCTTAATAGAGTCCTGTCCCACTGTATTCTGAAATATGATTATCACCTCTGGAACATACAATTCAGTCATTCAATGCACTAATTTAACTCTCAAAAAGTGACTGCTTCCAATCAAATGTGCAATTACCAAGAAGTGACAGAACTATACTTTTTGCTTTCTTAAACTAATCAGGTAAATACTTGAAACAAACAACAACAACAACACAAAAAAGCCCACCAGAATCTGGTGGGTTTTTTTAATCTATAACTTTAACCAAAAATAAAATATTTTCTGCTAATTAAAGCAATAATATGTGAAGATATAGTAAGAACATAAATCTTATATCTTTAGGAGATGACTATATTTATTCATCTCCGATCAAAAAAAAAAACACTCATTTTTCCTCCATGAAAGGAAAAACAGAACTGTTTGTTAAATATTTCTTCATAATTTGTGCCACCATAAATTTTAGTCTTGCATTTATACTCATTGAGTGTGAAATGCATCAAATTACAAATTTAAATATGTCTAATTGTGTGCAGTTTATATTTTATCATCTGATTTTCCAACTACAGCAGAACCACACAAATGAATAGTTATAGATCTTGCATATATATCTTTCTAAACTTCAAAAGTTCTTAATTTATTATAGCATGAAGGGAAAATGACTCATAAGAATTTCATAGCCTTAGAGTTCTGAGTGTTTAAATACAAGTAGTCATACCTTTTTTAATAATTCCAGTTGAGCAACCCTAAAAAAATTTAATTTTTCATATTAGTTAGGTAACTGAAATGTCTTATATAAATGACCTACCTGACAAATCTTCAAAAAAGACAGAAATTCAAATATCATGATTATTATTTTAGAAAGTTAAAAAGCATGTAAATCTAAAAGTATAATTCCACTCTTGACATTTTTTTTACAACACAATATTAATACCCTAAAGATATCACTCTTTCTCATTATATATTCCATATAAGAAAATTTTGAGAAAGATTTTTATTTCCTTTAACACAATAAAATGTCCCTTGTTTTATTTTATCTTGCTGGAATATTATTTGAAATGCTTTACCATTAAGCTCAATTATGATTTTTTTCATGAAAAGAATATTCCGATTAGAGCAGAAAAAAATAATTGTCCCTAAATGTTCCCTTTGAAATGACCCACCAGGAACTTAAAACACTAATCTTTTATCAAAATGCTTTGTAATCCAATATGGAAGCCAAGATCCTAAATAAAACTTTTTCTTTAAATGTTCATTTGCAGAGAACAACAGTTGAATCCATGTAAGTATTGTCATCACTATGCAAAGAAGACAATAGCGTATAAAACCAGAAGATATATTTTTAACATATATTTCAGTGTCTGAGTTGGTATCTTATCTCTTCCTCTCTCATGTGTGACCATGGTCATGTCATTTACTGACTCAAACCTCAAGTTCCTGTAATTGCTATAATTACAGTATCTAATTTCAGGGTTATAGGAAGACTTATATGAGAATATTTATGTTAATAAATTACTACACTAACTGATGTTTAGAAGTTTATAATAAAGACTAAATATTATAACATAATATATTTAATACTGGAACATTCAATTAAACACTGTTACATAAGATTAAATTAAACCCTGAATATTTGATCTGAGACCTAGGTAGATTAATTACTCATAATTTTTCACACTTTAAGATAAGGTGTTTCTTTACTTTCCTCAAAGGTTTCATTAAATCAACTACACACATTTCAGTGGTTGAATTTATTTAATCCCACACATTATTGTTCATTTTACAGATGAGGAAAGGGTATTCCAAAGAGGCTAAATGATTAGCCCAAGATCGCACCACTCGTAAATGCATACATCAGAGTTTATTTCCAGTTCTGACTCCAATCCTTTATGTTGTCCACTATACTATACATTGTGTCAAATACTCAGAAACTAGATTGAATTTATACTTTTCACTTGTCTTTTCTAACACTGCTCAATCATAGTCACAGATCAGAAAGATATTACTTTTTATAAAATCACCTACATGTCTTCTTTCACTTAGCATGACTTTTAAGGTCCCTCGCATTATGATGGGTTTCTGTAATCTGCTGTAGAGCAGGTACCCCGTGGTGCCCATGCACAGATGTGATCCATCCACTCACCCCATGACCAAAGGCCCAGATGCTCCATCTCTAAGACCCCAGGAACAATCCTGCAACCAATACCCTGCACCTATCCCCTCGTGGATCTGTGTGAGAATCTCCCTGGGAGATGGACCAGGAACAGGGTTAACAAATTAAAACACATACATACAGCACAAAGGACATTAATATGTAAAAACACAGTTGAACAAAAGGATACACAAAAATCTCATTCAAATGGTTGCCCATGGAGAGAGAGGGGGATGGGATTGGGATGTCAGTTTAAAAGGGAATAAATAAATAAAAAGAATAGATTTGCCTGAAGAATGAATGGTGCTGAGAAGTGCGATTAACTCAACTCTCGGCACCAAAGAGAAAAGTGCGATTAACTCAGCTCTCAGCACCAAGAGAAAAAGAGATTATTCTTTGCTGTGTTGTTCATTGGCATTTTTTTCTAATGAGGTTTATATCACTTCCATTTTTCAGAGCATAAATATGAGTGGAAACAGTAGAGCTGGATGAGGAAAGGTAATAAAGTATCAGTATCAACAATTTTGAAATTGTTCAAAAGAAGAAAAAACTATATATATATATATATATATATATATATATATATATATATATATATATATATATATATAAGGTTAGGGATGGTGGTCCAAAAATGTTGCCTAGAGTTAAGAGGAGAGGAAAAAACTAACAAATGACCATGCTCTAAACCCTACCATATAACCTGTCCTTAAAACATCTTGGTTTTACTGAGCTCCTATCTCAGGCTACACTTTCTACCCACACACAATTCATAAAGGTTTTAGCTTAGAATATAGCACACATGAAGGGTTTAGTTTATCAGGTTCTGAAGGGGAGCAGAATTTCCCCTCTTTTCCCTTCTCGTACTTTTGGTTGGCAATTAAAATAATATAAAGTAGTTAACAGGAGAAAAAGCAATTTATTACATGCACAGTGAGAATCCACTAAGTATGAAGAATTCCAAAGACAGCAAGGCAAGGTGAGGCATATAATATTCTGGACTAAGGAGAAGGAGGTAGAGGTCTAAGGCTTCAGGGGGAAGTAAGGCAATTGACAGGAAGAAAAAGAGTTAATATTTGGCAAACAAATGTTTGCTGGGCCATACAAAGACAATGGGACACAGAGAGGACCTTGTTCAAAGGGACTTGGCTAGGTTCCTCCCCATTGACCACACCCCACACTCTACTATAGTTATCTATGGTGCTGGGAGGCCTGGCCCAGAAAGAAGCTATCTTAAATTCTTTTAGACAGTAAATTCTTTTAGACTGTAAGTGGAGTTCAAAGATTCTTCCTGAGTCTTATGGGCCTTGATTGTTTTCAGCTCAAAATAATCCACATGCCAGAGTGGCACATTCTAGGGTGGCCTGTCCTGAACTCCATCAGAAACAATTTAGGTGGTTGGTAAAGTGAAGGAAGAGCAAGATCATGAAGAATGATTGCAGGAAATGGTACCCTTCAAATTATCCACAGAAAGTGGAGCAAAATTATTAGAAGGATTTAAATTAGCTATATACAGGGACAAGGATGCAAGACCTCTGTTCATGTTGTAGTGCTATGATGTCTTGATATTAGGGGCACCTGAGACCGTTCTACTGATGCTGGCCCAGTTAGAGGCACAGACTGTGCTGGTCCTTGCCCATATATTCCAGTTGGGGTGTCAGACAACAAATAATTAAACGCATAATTACAAATAGCCCTTAAGCACTGGAAGGAAAAGAAACATGGCCACCTGTTTCCGCTGCAACCTGTAAATACCACCATCTTGACATTTATTTTGCTATATTTAACTTCAGACATTTATGTTGGACTATCCCCAGCCACACTGTAAACCTCTTCTTGGGAAGAACTCAGTCAAGTATATTCTAACAAGTATATTCTAACATTTAACACAGAGGTTCGGAAGTAATTAATATGAAATGAACTGGGCTGGTTTTTACAGCTCAGTTCAGATACTGGGTCTGTGGTTACCGCTTGTGAACCTGAAGCTGGCCTCTTTATTATTTTTTTTTAATCTTAACCTGAAACACTTACCAGATCGTTTCCATAGATAAATGTGAATTTCAGTCTATAGCTATTCTCACAATCTTAAAATTAGCAGGGTGTAAATTAATGATATTTCACCAAAATATATTTTGGGCTGGGAAAGAATTCCTGTGTCCTTCCAAATAAAGGCTTGCTTAAAAATCAGCTGTTAATTTAGATAATTAATGTTCTGTAGGTTTAAACAAAGTGTCTCTCACATTCATCATTGCTGGTGATATCAGACTTTTTGAAAAGATTCACCTTTTTGACACCAGAAGCATTAAAATGTGAGGCCAGAATTAGCTAAACAGTAATAAGGTGATAATTGCTAAGTGTGAAGCCACACAGACAATGCATTTAGCAAAACACTAGCACTTTGAGAGTGAACTTACAGTGCTCAATAGTACCTATTCTTTCCATCTGTTTAAGTGATATTTTATCTTTTGAATTTCTCTCAAAACTAGAAGACATATCAATTTGTGTTGCACATTACAATGCTACAGGTAGACTACAATGGACTAAGAGCCTCATTTCTGTAGCAAGCCATTTCATTTATGCTCTACTAGTAAAATCTGTTACAGTAAACACATGTGTTCAGTGGGGACCAAAGTTATGAATTTCAGTCTCAATGGTGGCAGTCTTTTCTTTTTTTTTTTTTAAATAATTATGCTTTATTTTTTTAAACCATCTTAATATGGTTTTTTTTTAAAGGCACAGGCTTTTTTTTTTTTTAAGATTTATTGATTGATTGATTGATTACTATGTTGGGTCTTCGTTTCTGTGCTAGGGCTTTCTCTAGTTGCGGCAAGTGGGGGCCACTCTTCATCGCGGTGCGCGGGCCTCTCACTATCGCGGCCTCTCCTGTTGCGGAGCACAGGCTCCAGACGCGCAGGCTCAGTAGTTGTGGCTCACAGGCCTAGTTGCTCCATGGCATATGGAATCTTCCCAGACCAGGGCTCGAACCCGTGTCCCCTGCATTAGCAGGCAGATTCTCAACCACTGCGCCACCAGGAAAGCCCGGCAGTCTTTTCTTATTAGACCAGTGGTTCTGATATTTCACTAGACATTAGAATCATTTGAGAAGCTTTTAAAAAATACTCATGCACAGGCCCCACCCGTAAAAATTGACTCGGCTACTGGAGATGAGGCTTGAGTATTAGTATTTTTACAACTCAATCAAAAGATGCTCAGAAGACCTAAATAGACATTTCTCCAAAGAAGACATAGAGATGGCCAAAAGGCACATGAAAAGATGCTCAACATCACTAATTATCAGAGAAATGCTAATCAAAACTACAATGAGATATCACCTCACACCAGTCAGAATGGCCATCATAAAAGTCTATAAACAATAAGTGCTGGAGAGGGTGTGGAGAAAAGGGAACCCTCCTACACAGTTGGTAAGAATGTAAATTGGTACAACCACTATGGAGAACAGTATGGAGGTTCCTTAAAAAACTAAGAATAGAGCTACCATATGATCCAGCAATCCCACTCCTGGGCATATATCCAGAGAAAAACCATTGTTCAAAAGGATACATGCACCCCAATGTTTACTGCAGTGCTATTTACAATAGCCAAGACATGGAAGACCTCAATGTCCATTGACAGATGAATGGATAAAGAAGATGTGGTATATTTATACACTGGAATATTACTCAGCCATTAAAAAGACTGAAATAATGCCATTTGCAGCAACATGCATGGACCTAGAAATTATCATACTAAGTGAAGTCAGACTGACAAAGACAAATATATGCAGAATCTAAAAAAAATGATACAAATTAACTTATTTACAAAACAGAAACAGATTCACAGCCTCAGAAAACAAACTTATGGTTACCAAAGGGGAAAGGTGGGGGCGAGGGCTAAATTGGGGGTTTGGGATTGACATATACACACCACTGTATTTAAAATAGATAACCAACAAGGACCTACTTTTTAGCATAGGGAACTCTACTCAATATTCTGTAATAACCTAAATGGGAAAAGAATTTGAAAAAGAATAGATACATGTATATGTATAACTGAATCACTTTGCTGTACACCTGAAACTAACACAACATTGTTATTCAACTATACTCCAATGTAATAAAATTTTTTTAAAATATCTGAAAAAAATAAATAAATATTCCAAAGGGTATTTATTGCACAGACAGGTTAGAAAATCATATTAGACTTTGACTTTTACACTGGGAATATATTTTATCTATAGCTATATTTGACTTACAATTGTGCTGAGCACTTATATCAAATTTCAGTTTTATGAAAAAAATCCATGAATTTCTGAAAGCAGTAATGTCATCTAAAAGTTAGGTGATCCTTTTTCCCTCACCATAGGACTTTTATTTGTCAATTACTACAGGCTACTCTCACCCTCTGCTGCTTGGTTTGTGAATTGTAGGCATCTAAGGGCTAAGAACTACTTGAGCCCTGATTTACAACTCTTTTAACACAAAATAGTCACTAAGTATTTTTAAAGTCCTCTTACTAATACAACCTATTACTAAAATATAAATAGAGAAAGTAAGAGTAAGTATTGAGCTACACTAAGGGAAAAGAATTTAACAAAAAGAAGAAACTGAAATTGAGAGTAAATCCAATTAACAACTCAGCAAACTGAGTGATTAAACTCTTAGCTTTATAAACAAATCATTTGAGATTTAACTTACTTTTGCATCAGTTAAGATGCAGTTAAGATTTTGCATAACAGCCAACGTTTCAACAATTTGACCTATCACTGAGAAGCAAAAAAAATTAGTAATTCTGAATATATCGAGTCATATTATATTCATATCCTTTAAACCCAATAATTCCACTTAGAAAACTTTTTTTTTCCAATGGGGAAAAAAGGTCTATACAGTTGAATCTTGAATAGCTTAGAAGTTCATCATCCTATAACTTAGAGTTGGCCCTACATGTGTGCGGATTCAACCAACCACAGACTGGGTAGTACTGTAGTATTTACTATCAAAAAAATCTTCGTATTAAGTGGACCCACAGAGTTCAAACCCATGTTGTGCAAGGGTCAACTGTACATGAAAGTAGTCATGGTAGAGTTATGTTGAGAAAAAAATCCAAACAACCTTCAGTAAAGGGGGCTTGGTTGATTAAATAAATTTATATCCAAGGAAATAAATATTATCCCACCCCTTGAAATACCAAGTATGATAACTACATAGCAGCAGGAAAACTGATTATGGTAACTGGTAAAGCAGAGTATATTATTTCAAATGATGACTGCAATTCTGCATAAAATTGCCTAGGCATTAGAAGTTAATATACACTGAAGTAATATGATACGATGGTGTTATGATAGTTGATTTTTTTAATTTTTCCTTCTTTATATGATATGATATTGTTTTACAACATTTAAAATATTCCTTAGCAAGCCTTATCTCATTCAGTCCTTCAGTCTTCTTGATACTAGTTGTACAGTGTGGAGCACACATGTGTCTTAGTAATTGTTTATATTATACTCCTTGCTTCTTAGGAACTATCTGTTCCATCTCTACCAACTTTGGTTATTGCATCATTATATTATTCATTAGACCGTTTTTCCCACCATATTTATTAAAGTGGTCAGTTATTTTGGTATTTTAATGTGGATATACATGTAATTAGTTCTGCAACACAATAATGAAGTCTCAATTAAATTTTGCCATCACATAATGGCTTCAATGAAATGATGAGAAAAGAATGTTTGACTTCTAACAAATACACATCAAATTAGATTTTTTTTTTTTTTTGGTAAGTTTGTTTAAAGAAAAGCAACTCATCCAAAAAGAATTTTTTAATTTGCTCATTTCTTTAATCAGACCCTGGATTTTCTCTTATGGGCCCCCAAGTGTCTATTTCTCTTTTCAATATAGAGGATTAATATCTCATTTTCATTTATCTAAAATTTGTTGACTTGTGGGAGTTGGGAACTTTATATTTGACAGTTCCAATTAAACATTAATTTCAACTAATTGCAATTTGAAGAATTTGTTACTATGAAATTAAAAAGCTCAGCAGTGAAACTGACAGAATTTCCTTTGCTTCTCTATGATAAGTCAAATTATAGAAATGTTGACTGCTATCTAATGCAAAATCTTATTTCCATGAGAAATATTTTCATTCCCAGCCACCAGAAAGCGTATGACCTTTAATCAAAGAAAAACTGAAGACTGACAACTGCAATTAAATAATCCAGATTACAATACCCATATGAGTTGATCGTGCTTTGGATCAATCCTCTCCGGTGATCAACTGATTGGATGTAGAGGTGCAGAACACTGAACTATTTTATGTTTTGAACATATATTTCAATGCATCTATTTTGAAGCTTCAGATATGAAATATGTCCAAATACTTATCCATATGGAATTATAGTTCCAAAAGATTCTATTTCAAAGCTGCACAAATTCCATTTGCCAAAGACCTCACAGGACCATGCCCACCATTTATGCTTGGGAACTATATTCCTCCCACAGATGGGGCAACAAATATTAAAATATACACACATACCCTTTCACTCATTCCTGCTCTCACATACAGTACAACACAGCCCATCTTCCTGGTCACAAATGTTTGTTTTCCCCCCTTCAGCATTCAAAAATTTTCACCCTTTCTCCAAGAGAAATTACCCAAGCAACCTTCTAATCACAGCCTTGATCTCAAAGATCTCATATCTATGTCAGATCTCAATACACGTTCTCTTGCTCCAGAATCTACGTACTCAAAAGGCAAGTAATTTATACCCTCCTCCCTCACACACCCAATATACTATAGTGAAACTAGGACAAGAAAACTGCAATAAAAACTTCCATGTAGAAAAGAAAATAGAAAATACTTATGAAATCTAACTTTGCAGATGTTTCAGGGAGCTCCTATTCTGCTCATGGGGAATGCTCCGCTATCTGGCCCGGGTTCTCCTCCCTGAAAATAGTTGCCTAGTCTGTAGTTCTCCATGGTGCTCGCTCTCGAGGTGGTCCTTTGGCATTATTCACCACGTCCTTATTTGAATATGGCTCTGGACGTTACTCCTTCTCAGGTGTTGACAGCACACTCAGCCAGCTCCTTGTCCGAGAAGTTTGGAGGAATGAAGAGTTCTTTCAAATCCCGAGAAATCAGTCTATTTTATCCCAGGCTGGAAGCTCATTTGCCAGCATATCTTTCACAAAAACAAGTCCTTTTTTCTTTTGATTCCAGCAAACACCACAGGTCAGCTGTCCCATCTGCAGTTCTCTGGGAGACAGTCTATTGTCTCTGAGCTATCTGCAGTTGCCTTGAACCTGTGGGATGTTCTGAGAGAAGCACAATCTCATTCTCTTCTCCCTGTGCCATTGTGTTCAGCTTCAAGGATTTCCACAAAATGCCCTTAATTAAGAGCTTTTAAAAACAGGCTTGAAGGCCACACCGTTGAATTGGTTCTTGCCTAACCTTAATTGATGTTTATTGTTCAAAGCCATCCTCAGTTTTACGTATTACCATTTGCAAATGAAGATCAGGCCCTGGCAGTCACAGAACTACTAAAATTTCTGTATTATTTTACATATCTCTGAAAATTCGACAAGCCTTTTCTGAGTTCCTCTCTCTCTTAGGCACTTGTTAAACACACCAATAGCAAACAAGAAATACTAGCTACATACCTGTTCATCTAAAAACCACAAGCTCATTCTGTCCATCACCAGCTTTCCAAGGTATTATAGGATATAATGTACCAAACCTTTCAAGACTCCATAAAATGCGTTGCCATCATTCTAACCTCCAATAAGTTTTCTCACCACCTACTTCTGGCACTGGAGCCAATGTAATATAATTTTACAATGCTGTTTTTGTTTGAGTGACCATACCAGTCAGCTTTAGCTAAGTTTTCCTATAGCAACAAACAAATCCAAAATGTCAGTGGCTTATCACAACAAATATTGATTTTTTTTTTACCCATGTGGATCCATTTGGGTCAGCAAAGGCTCTGCTCCATATCCTTCCCACTTCAGAATTCGTGCTGAGAGGGTGATGTCTACTTTGCACCTGCTGGCCTCATGACATGAGACAAGGCAGAAAAGACACATGGGAAACGAGGCACAGCAGAGCCCTGTTTGGGCTCATAAAGCCCCTGATGGTAAGCGGCACACGGAGCTTCTGCTCATCAGGCAAAGCAAATGTCACATGTGCCAAGCCTGACGTTGATGACGTGAGAAGAATGATTCTCCTACAGGGAGGGGCAACTAATAGAATCCTTCTTAAGACCACAGCCGTTTTTAAAATTACATGATTAGATGGTTGAATCAGATTTTTGGGAACTAGTACTTTACTAGCCCCGGAAAACTGTGTATTATCACAATTTCCTTGTTGATGATTCAGTCCCAAGCAATTTCTTAAAGCCTATATTGGCGAACACAGAGGTTATTTACCACCACTTGCAACAAATGCTTTTATGTCAAAAGTATTCACAGGAATAATGGCTATGATGAAAATAAAAACCCAAAACCACTCTCTTGAGCCTTCCTACTACATTCCTCTCCTGACTTACCATTCCACGGTCCAGCATCACTACCCATGAACACCATTAAAAAGTACATATATGTCTTCATAAAAAGAGACTTCAAGGATGAAACGCCCATGGACAAGTCAGCCCTAGTAAGATCAGGGACGATGTATGAGCCTCATTGGTCAAATAATTCTATTTCCATGTGATGTTATTAGATTAGAAAATCTGGTTTGCTTGACTGGAATAGTTTTGATGAAAAATTAAATCTTAAAATGTGGACTGTGTCCTGTTACTGAATTGCCCCTTGGAAAAACAATTCTGTTTTCTTTTTTAAATTTCCAACTCTTTGGCATTATCTGCAAACAGTCTCTCTAACCAGGGAAGTAATTTTTTTTTTTTAACATCTTTATTGGCGTATAATTGCTTTACAATGGTGTGTTACTTTCTGCTTTATAACAAAGTGAAGCAACCACATAGCACAGGGAAGTAATTATTTTGCCTCAAAAGTTGTCCGCTAGAAGCAGATGCCATGCCTGGAACGCCATCTGAAGTAATTGCCGCCATGGGGTGGCAGACGCTATCACACTGACTGTGGAGACCGCTTCTTTCAAGAAAAATCTCTCTGTGGTTTGTAACTGCAGCTGAAATCACACCTCCCTGTTGCAGGTGTACTGTCAAGGTATCCCATTCTTAAACATGCCATAAACCATTAGCAAGCTGACCTTTCACGACAAAACAAGATGCCTACATTCTTTAAACATCAGAGAGCGCTGGGGAGAATATATATATCATAACATGTAATCACAACATACATCATGTTTCTATAATATATAGAATTAAAGCTTAAGACACCAAGTTTTAATGATACCTATGGTACCATGCCTCCCCACACGACCAAGCTAAAACATATCTGAAGTTATAGGGCACACATAAAAAATGCGCTACTAACACTACAAAAATGAGCATGTTGTTTACATAATAGTTTCCTCTCCTTACACTTACACATTTTTGTTGATTTTAATTTTTAAAAATTGAAGTTTTTACCTCAAGTAATGCCATATGTTAATAAAAAAGAAAATGCTTTTTCTATGCTATCAAATGCAATTTTGAATCTACATAACATATGTTCCACTTATAAGATACCTTATTTTCTTTTTGGTTGAGTCCCCATTTTAGTTCTTCTACTTGAAATCTCAGTTTCTTCACTTCGGCCTCATTTTGATCCATGAGGTTGTTGACGTGGGTCATTTCTGCCGTCTTTGCCTGGTGCTGCCTGCTTAGTTTATGGTAGGCATGTTGAAGGTCCAACAGTTCCTTTTAAAAGAAAACAGGGATTCCATTATTTATAGTTTACTCTGATAAAGTCAGAAGAATGGCAACTTGTTTGGAAAAAATAGAAAAGCACTTTAGGAAGAATTCAGATTAGGCATCTTTTCACCTGGGACTCTACATTTCTGCAATTAAATATTATGATTAGCATAGAACTATAGGTGGAAGGTGTATTTCTGTGTGGCTAAAATACAGTACAACTCTTTATGTGCTTGAGGGAATGACCCATTTTTCATGTTATGCAAATTTAGTTTTTATGTATGCTTTCCAAAAGAGGACTCTCATATCTATAAATGAAGAATAAAATATAATAAAAATAAGTTCAAGAAGAACTGTTCATCTGCTAAATCAGCCTAAGTATTAAAAGTTAGCAGACTATCTGCTTTTAATTATTTCTCTTAAAAATATATGTTTTGTGCTGCTGTACTCATGCCGTGAATGGCACCCTCCTGAAACCACATGAATCTGGCTCAGAGACCTGAAGGGGCTGACCCTGGGGAAAATCCAGAGTGAATCCACCATGAAGTGATTGGAACTCCAATCAATCTTGTTATAATCAACATTCTACAAGACATGAATTGACAGGTCACATTAATTGGCCTCAGATTATAATTAATGTAGTTTCTAATTTTTTGCTAAAATTTGCTGTGCAAAATTAATAATACTGTAATTGTTGAAATCATCTTTATTAAAACTATGAAGAAAAAAAATAACCTCTAATTCCTCATGATGTTATAATACTTTAAGAAAGTCCTAGGATATTTTTTTAATTTCCTGAAAAATACTGTCATAACACTTACTAGTTAAAAATGCAAAGTTAAATTTTTTTAGGACAACCAGGTAGACAATTGGAGATGGGATCTTTACTCACATCTTATACTACTACTATTTCTAATAAGAACAATAAAAAAAGAATCAGATTTAATAGTAAAAAGAAAAAAGAAAAAAGAAAAAAGCCATAGAGCATTGGAAAACACTGGAAGAAAAATGTAAATACTTTTTTCAATTACCAAATAGGGAAAGGTTTTCTAAGTATGATTATGAGATCATAGAATTATAAATTTAATCACAGTAAGTATACAGTTTGTGTATAGCAAATAGTTTGTCCTACACAGAAAATGTTGTAACAAGGGACAAGTCTCTTACTATATGAAGTTATATCAAGTCTGTACAAATTGACTTGATATAAAATATGGAAGGAGAGAGTTCACAGAAAAGCATATAGAATATCTGTTAAACATTGAAAGCTATTTATCTTCACCCAAAACTCAGGAAAAACCTTTCCAATTTCTGTAACATATTGACATGACAAAATTATAGAAATGGCTGCTAGGGATCAAGGGTAGGGAGGAGGGGAGAGAAGTGGGTGTGGCTAAGGGCAGATCAGGGATCCTTGTCTTGATGAAAAGTTCTGTGTTTTGACTGTATTGATGTCAATATCCTGGTTGTGATACCCTACCATAGTTTTGAAAGATGATACCACCGGTGGAAATTGGGGAAAAGGTACATAGATCTCTCTGTATTATTTCTTACAGCTGCATATAAATCTACAATTATCAAAAATAAAAGTATAATGAAAAGAAACACATCAAGATGCTATTCCTCATGTCTTCAGACTGGCAAGATTATGTGTGATAAGATAATCTGTTGGTAAAATGTGAAGAAACTGAGATTCATTCATGGAAAAATGTTGGCAAAACTATTTAACATGAAAAATGCATTAAAACTCCAACCCAGCCATTTTACTTCCAGGAATGGGTTCTACAGATACACACACAGTTGTGTGAAATGCTGTATGCATGTGGATATGTAGCACAGCATTATTTTTATGTTAATAGTGAATGATTGGAAATGAAGATCATCATCATAATATCATCATATGGAGCTGATTAAATAAAAAGCCATTAAGCTTTTTAATGCTTAAAATATAATATGGCAGCCTTTTGTATATTGATATGATATCTCTCAATATTCTATTATGTAAAGCAAAATGCAAAACAGTGTGAAGCACATGTTATTACAGGAAAAAAAAAAGCTGATGTAAAGTGAATTTTGATATGACACCATTGATTACTGGCAGCCTCTTGGTCTCTATGAAACACAGAACTCCAACCAAACAGGCAGATGTCCTGCAGATGTGAGAAGAGGGTGTAGACAAGGACCTGGAGAGAAATTGCTGACCACCACTCTCAGGATGCCAGGAGGAGGAAAAGGCAGAGGAGGGCTCCCACGCCCACCAGCCAACCACCGCGCCTCCATGGCAATCTACCAAATTCCAGGAAACTGAGAGATTCCTGGAATCTTGCTGCTGTTCTGAAAACCCTGGCCCCCATAAGAGTCAGAATCACAACCATTGATATTTAAACCTGAGCAATGCCGAAGGGCAGCTGGGAACAGGCAAGCTTGGACAGGCAGCTAGACCCCTGTTGATGGGACAGGCTCATGGTCCCTTCCCCTACCTCACAGTAACAGTGCAGTTTACGGCTTCATGGCAGTGTTTTATCAAATTACATCACAAACCACATTTAAAATACAAGCAAATTTCTCTTTTCTTCTGAGTACAAAAATCAGAGTACAATTTTCCAATGCCAAATTATATACCTTATGATTTCACAGAAAGATATGCAGTAGGGAACACAATTCTATTATTTGGAATGACAATGGAGCATTTAATGAAAGATTTTCTTGATCTGGCAAACAAAGAATTTGCCACAAAAGTAATGCAGAGCTTAATGGAAGAGTTATAGCAAATCTGTAAAATGATGGCTTTTCCTCAGGAATTATGCACCCAAGTACAACTACCTAAAAAACCTTTGCGATTTAGTAAAATTATTTCTCAGATAGTCAATGCTTTGACTTTAGGCTTGTACAATTCACTTAGATTGGTTTAAATGGAGCTAAGTAAACAAAAAGAACCTTTGAGATGTGCATATAGGAAGAGAGGGAAGGAGGGAAGGAGGGAAGGAGGGAAGGAGGGGAGGAGGGGAGGGAGGAAGGAAGGAGAGAAGGGAGGGAGGGAGGAAGAAAGGGAGGAAGAAAGGAAGGAAAGAAGGAAGGAAGGAAAGAAGGGAGGGAGGGAGGGAGGGAGGGAGGGAGGGAGGGAGGGAGGAAGGAAGGAAGGAAGGAAGGAAGGAAGGAAGGAAGGAAGGAAGGAAGGAAGGAAGGAAAAACATTGCTGTTTGTCAGTACCAATTCCACCCCAAGCATGTGTCATCTTTGTAGGCAGACCTCTAGCATTCATGCTCTACTGCGTGGCCATTTGCTCGGGGAAGCTCACCTTATTCTCAGGCCCAGGAGGTGGATATGTGTTAGCCAACGTCTATTCTCTGTGAGTGGTCCCCAAGCCCGCAGCACCAGCATACCCTGAGAACTCCATCCAAGATCTACTGAATCAGAAGCTCAGGAGTTGAGGCCCAGCAACCCTGGGTTTAACAAGCCCTCCAGATGTTTATAATTCAACATAAAGTTTGATGACCACTAGTATATGCCAACTGTAGTAAACTTTACTCTTGCCAGTAAATGTTTTAGGAGGGTAGATGGAACCTAACCGAGCAATGAAATATGAGACGTCTTCTTGGGTGGGAGGAGGTGATCTAGGATTTTTAAGCACTTAAAAATATACAAGGAAGATGTATGCCTGGAGGTACTGATACAACAGTCTGGGACAATAGGAGAATCATGCTTACAACTGAGGTCCGAAGACCTGGCCTGGCCTTGGGCACATTTCATTACGAGAAAATATATCAAACTGTATCTATAGCCAAATGTATTTTCATTATGTTCACAGGATACCTTTTACTTTCTATTCTAAAAAGATGAAAACTAGATTTCAACATAGGAGAAAAAAAATTATTTCATTAGTAAAGATATTTTTTAAAAATCAGTTTAGGGTGAAAGAGATTAGTATTAGCCAAGTACGTACTATCACTGAACTCTTCACATACCTTCTCTCTCTTGCCTTTTCTATTTTCCCCATTCAGTCTCTGAGAGGCTATACACATTGCTTACGGCCAAACTAGCTGTAAATTACTCCTCCTTTTTTCATTGTTTCAAAACAATATCCCGGCTGGCTTAAACCTTGTTATCAGGCCTTATCTTCTAAGACTTCACAGGTTCTTTGACATTTTAATCCATTAGTTCATCAACACCCCCATTTTACTTTCAGGAGAGAGATGGATTTCTTCCTTAATTCTCAAAGCTATGACCTTTGCTACTATAGACTCATTTTTTTTTTTTTTTTTTGTTATTCTTATGATGAGATTCCCCCCACCCCCAGTTCTTTCTTTGAATGCATGTTAGAGTAAAGGCACTTAGGATCACAAACTATAATCCCATGTATATGTTTTGTTTGATGCTTTTATCTGATATCTCAATTTCCCCTGTAGCTTGCTTACAGACCTCCAGTTGGAAGGCATCCAAATAGATGTCCATTTAAAGAGTTAATAATTTGCATATAAAAAGAGAATAAGTCAATAATAAAGATCCATATGGATTTTTAGAGCAAGCTTATTCTAGTATATTTTTAATAGTAGAAATACATAAAACCATGATGTGATATATTTTATTTTGGCAGAGAAAAATCTGAATAGAAATTAAACATATAAAAATATACAGTACTGGAGAGTATTTGTCAGTATATAATCCTCTATAAATCCAAAGCTATAAAACTGAACAGTAAATCTAATTCACAATCCTTTTATAAGTTATATGAATAATAATGCTGAATCGATATAGAAAATAAGCATATACAATGTGTTTGTATACAGATATTTCTGATAGAATAACATTAGTTCCTCAAATAGATTGACTCTGTTTCTAGAGATGTGAAGAATGTGATAGCAGGTTTTAAATTCTGTATATGGCTTATGAAATCATGAATTGTTTATGCTCTTGTAAGTAAGGATATTGCTTTCTACGTAGAATTAATACTGTAGCCGATACATGAAGTACTGAAGCTTAACTGATTTTGATTGTGCCAAGCTGCCAGAACTAAAATACGTTTTCTTATAATTTTAAATGACATAATGAAACGCTGGTTAAAAATGAATCAAATAAGTTTATATGCATCGATTTGAAGGAAAAACAAAATGACATACAGAAAATTTTAAAGTATTAAAGTATTATTATATATGTTATTTGTCTGCTCAATTTTCTAAAAAATCCATAGAAAATTAGAAATTTCGGCATCTGTAATTTCAAACATGCATAACAATACTGTACTGTTATGTAGAGAACCTGAAATTCTCAGTATAATATATGATTCAACTATATTTAATAAAGAGAAACACACAAAATTGGAAATAACTAGCTCATGGTCTGTTGATAGCCTTGTTAGACTCCAGCTGTGAGTAATAATGCTATCAACAAGGGCAGATTTTCTCTTCTCAAAAGTTGACTCAGGCACATTGGGTGGTTATTACAATCAAATCCATCTACTTGAATAAAGAACTTACAAGCTCAACCAAATTAAGTGCATTAGAAAAATATCTTGTACCACCTACTTATTAGGATAAATGTCAGTATCTATTTATATCTTCAATTCTTACCTCAAGAAATACAGAAATCAAAGGAACGTATATTTCTACAGAAGTCAGTGTTATTCATAAACATTTATGATACTTGGTGTCAGATAATAGCTTTAAAATGAGAACATTTTTGTGGTCTTAAGTGGCATCTTCAGAGGGTTCATTTAATATCTTATGTTAAGTATAGAGCGATTTTAGTGCTCGTTGTAGACTTGACACATTATCAGTGATTCATTCAAGGAGCATTTACTGAGTGTCTACCTCGTGCCATGTAGACTGGCTTCTACATTCTATATATAAAAGCAAACAAGGCAGACACAATTTTTAATGTCACAGACATTAGAACCTAGTAGAGGTAATAGATTAAGACAATTAAACAGGCAAATTTTCCCACTGTGACAAATACTAAGAGATAATCCAATGAGCTAATAAGATAGGGAACTATTTATGAAAGATGGGTGATAAGCAGGGAGGACATGTTGTGAGGGGTTGCTGTCCTGTGCCCTCCAGGTTCTCCTTCAGGATGAGAGGATGTATTTCACCAGTTGCTGGAAATGTCTGATCACAGCCCTTTCCCCTTGGCTATAAGGAGCCTCCTTCCTGGGACTTCCCTGGTGGCACAGTGGATAAGACTCCGCACTCCCAATGCTGAGGGCCCGGGTTTGATCCCTGGTCAGGGAACTAGATCCCACACGTATGCTGCAACTAAGAGTTCGCATGCCACAACTAAGGAGCCCACCTGCCGCAACTAAGACCCTGCACGACCAAATAAATATTTAAAAATCCCAAAAACAAAAAACAGCCTCCTTTCTAACTCCACACCCCCTTCCTGGGGCAGCCTGGTCATTTTGGAAGTATGAAGGAACTGCTCTTCTCACCTCAATTTGGGACAGCTCCAAAGATCTATCCCAGCTTCAGAGGTATCCAGAGGTATTACTATTATCACTTCTCCCCAGTCCTACTTTTCCCTCTGCCCTTTGCTGCTTGGCCTCTTTCCCCATGGGTGTTGTACTCCCTAATAAACTTCCTACATTTTGATATCTGTCTCAGAATCTGCTACCCAGGTAGCACAAACGCCAACATCATGTCCCATGGCTGTCACCTGGGGAGATCTATCCTATAGAATTAAATATCATAGTACAAACACCATGAATGGAAAATAGATGATGGAAACTTTACTGAGAAAATAATGTAAAAAGGGTGCAAAGCCGCAGTATTGTGGCTACATGGTGGCACTTATATTGTGTGTGTATGTATGTGTGTGTGAGGCCCATAGACTGAATATCACACATTGGAGTTTGTGTTTATTCAATGCCATTTGTGCTTATTCAGTACCATAGATACATAAGCAATTGACCAAAAAAAAAGTTTGTTGAGCATCTACTAATCTCTCATATAATCAGTTATGTCAATATTCCCAATAATATTCAAGTTTTTTAGAAAATATCAAAAAGCTTCATTAACTTTTAAGTCCTAGTTTCCTCATCTGTAAAATGCATACAATAGCAATTTCATAGAATTGTAACCTTTAAAAGACACAATATGTGTAAGTCATTTGTGACACCTTAATTAAACATAACAGGAGAGGTAGAAAACCTGGCTAGGCGAGGTTAGTTAGTTAGTTATCAAACGCAATAACAAGGTGAAATGTCAGTAATCCAGAGGAGATAGAGCCTCTCAGCAAATGCCACCACGGGCTGGGCTCTTTGTATCTTTCTGCTTTGTCACCCTTAGCTCATACGTGGTCTTTGTCCTTAAGCTTGATGTATTATAATCCCAAAATATCTGCTGAATCTTGCTGGGAAGGAAGTAGGAAGGGAACGAGCAAGGATAAAAGTGGTTTTCTCCAAGTGAAACTTTGCCTTTGTGTTGATAAGGCAACCTCTCAGTGCTATGTTATCGGGGGAAAAAATGCAAAAAAATTGCACAAAATATTGAGCAGAATAAAAATATAAAGATATAGTAAAAGTCAGACATGTTGTAAACAAACTGAGAAACAACAAAGGCCAAGAGGTATTATTAAAGCACAGACGGATTGTGGGAAATAAAAACTTATAAAGAGAGGAACTAACAGTAAACTTATAATCAGCAACAACAAGAAGTCTTATTAAATACAATAATGTCTTCAGTTGCTGAGTAACCTAGAATTCTAAGCCCAGCTAAACTAATATGCGAGAGGCAGGCCAAAGTCAATTTTAGTTTTAGGCAGAGGCAGGATTTTCCATCCACATATTCTTGATGAAAGAACTCAGGATGTTCTCTAGGAAGTTATCTTTCTACAGTTCTTTGAATTCATCAAATCCTTTCCTGTCTCAAAGTACTTGGACATGCTTTTCCTTTCGCCTACAAAGGGCTTTTGCCACTCTACACTCATCTGGCTCCTAATTAACATTCAGGTCCCAGTTTAAATATGATTTCCTCTGAGATGCTTTCTTGATTACTCAAATGTGAATAATGATTCACAGTATTATCTTTAATTATCATTCAGATACCTGTTCATTTCCTTTATAGTCTTTATTGCATGTTGAAATTTATACCTGTTTGTGCATTTACTTAAGATTCCTTTATCCTACTAGTCAATATATATTTAATGCACCTATATCTGTAGAGTAGAAACAATTTAGAGTTATGTGGAAATGTGAAAATTACTTAGTTGTCAGGTCCATAGCAAAGTGGAGCTCTAATTGTAAAATTTTGGAAATAATGAATATGCAATACAAACTTTAGAGAGAGAAAGCTGTTACTAGCAGAAAAGATACGATCTCAATTTAACTACAAAAAGATATATATAAAGAGATATATATATCTTTGTATATGGCAAGCAATCAGTTCAAACTGTTGGATAAAGCATACCAACATTATCTGAGGAAAATTGAAGGAATGAATTATTAAGGATAAAAATAATTTATTGATACAAATACAAAAAAAATGAATTGATGAAGAATTGGTCGATTGGTAAACAAGCAGAATATTATAGAAAAACTATGAGCTAGCCTAAAGAAAATTTAAAAAAGAACACCTTGAAAATATACAAAATTGGAAATGAATTGGTATTTATATCCGATTAATAAAATAGGAGTAGTTTTGTTAAGCCTTGCCTTTCAATGGGACACTGAGACTAAAGTCTGCCTGATGGAATGTGGAAGGAACTGGTTTATATCTCTTCTAGCTCTAGCAAGGAGATATCCCATGGGAACTTCCATGCTGTCCCACTTCCTTACCTAAGTACCTGGAACTGAAGGGCTACAAGATGACGGAGCTAAAAGCTGACAGTTACAGATCCCTGAGTCACCACATGGAGACGAAACACCAAGGAGAGCCTCCTGTCTTCACTGGATTAAGAAATGAGAAAAAAATAAACTTGTATCAGCTGCAGAGATCTGGAGTTTGTTGTAGCGCTCTATCCTTACTAATAGGCTAGCACAATAATATTAGGTTACACCAATTGACATGTTTAAAAAACATTTTGATTGACTAATTCACTGGCAGTTTCAGGGCATATCAAATGTTACTAGGCTTTTAGTCATTTTTAAATTGACTCATTTTACAAAAAGATGTCTGTCTCTCAGATACACCATCAGGGTTGTAGGGACAGAGCTTTTTTTGGTCCTTTTCTTTTAACTGTATAGTTCATCAATTATCTGAAGTGTGTTAAATAGTGCCTGGAACACTGAAGGTGCTCAACAAATGATAAATGAATGTATGAATAAATGAATATACTTACAATATGTCTTACTGATTGGTGAAGCAAACAACAAAATGTGTTTATGATTCTAGATTGTATGCAGGCTGGATTGTACTGTGCACGGGAAAAGGAACAGTCTCTGTACACTCATTTTCTTTTACTAGCAAGCATTAATCACCAATTCAATCTACACATAATAAAGTTTTGTAATAGTTGGCAATACATTAAAATATTTATTATAATACATATCCTGACTCTGTGTGATATTTAAAGATTTCTAAAGAATTGCAAATACGGCTATTAACCCTACGGCTAAACCGTAAGTTGCAAGTACAATTTAGTACTCATACAGCATCCTTTGTCTCCAGAGAACATACAAATATTAAGTTAAACCCTGAATGGTTAGTCACCAAAATTGTAGATGGAATCAGAAGTTCTTTTTCTATTTTCCAGGCCCCCAGGGGGGAATAGAGAGAGAAATCACTGACTCACACTCAGTGGGGAATGTATTACTCCCACACAGTTTTTTCTTAAAGCCATGCACACTTAGCTAAGTAATGCTTTATAACCAAACTTTCCAACCTTCTCTCTACCCACACTGGGAAGAGCCCTGTAATTGTACAAAGCTACAAATGTTCAGAGAAAATACTCTTCTGTGGAAAATGTTTCATTTCATTTGATAAATCAGAGTTTCTCCAGGTCCTCCGTGCAGCCCTTTTACATGAAAGTGGTTCTGCATACAGCAAACTCTCCTGATAGATAAGGGTATTGCTTTTGCTCATAATTCTAGGGAAATAAATAATTTAAATAAAATACATAGACTTGTGTGTTGAGTTTGACAGACCCAATAGCCAAACAATTCCTACTTCCATTCGTGGAAAAGAAAGGGCAGACGGGTCAATAAAGGCGAGAAAAAGGAAGTGATCAGAAAGGCCAGTAGAAATAAAACCACAGTAAGTGTTCATAAAAATTAATAGGGAATAATCCAGAGATTAAGATAAAGACAGAGAAAATTCTCAGAAGAGGAAATACAATAATCCAAGAAATGAAAAAATATTAATAAGGATATGGATATAGAAATGGTAAGAAAGACACTCTCATGTACCACTGAAGGGAAATGTAAATTTTCATGACATTAAGATAATTTATGAAAATATATCAACAGTTCTTAACTCTGTCCTAGATTTTATAACAAGAAAATTATTCTAGGAAAATACTATATATATATGTATACATATATGTGTATATATATATGAATATATATATGAATAAAAGTTTTATGTTCAAAAATAGTCACTCTGCATTACATCTAACAACAATAATATGTTAAAAAGTAATCTATATGATCGGACCCTTATTGAATAAATTATAATTAATCCTTATACGGTAATATTATAAGCCCTTAAATTATGTGGGAAGAATTTTGATGATGCAACAATATGAGGCTATATAATGCAGAATAATAAAGCACAAGGCACAATTTTATGTACAAAATGATTCCAATTATGTATGTATGTATGTATACACCACACAAACACACAGTAACAAGGCATACATGAAATAGGGTTTTTACTTTTGTCCAGTTTTACATAAAACCTCGACACTGAGAACAAAGGATCCTTAAGCTCCTCTCCTTCTAAAACAAATGACCAGAAAGAAAAATAAAAGTGTGGTAGAAACCCGGTCCTGCACCCACTAGGCCCTGCCCACCTGGAGGGTGTGTAAGGGGCAGATCACAGGTGGAGAGGGAAACCCTGGGAAGGCCTGTTATCTGAGCCCTGGGGCAGTTTCTCTCCTCTCTCCTGGGAAATGGAATGGAGTTACCTGCCCCACATGAAGACAAATCAACGGGGTTCAGAGAAAAATCTTAAAAGTGTCACCTGGTGTTTGGGGGACAGATTGATTCCTCATTCATACTAGAAAAAGTATAAGCAGCCTGTTGCTATAGGGCAGGGAGGTGGTGCTTCCCTGGCAATTGCCTGCACTTTCAGAATTTCTTGGAACAGGAAAGCATAAATGTTTGGGATGAGTCTGAGTGGCCCCTGCCGAGAGGAGCTGGACTTGCATCAGTTAAAAAAAAGTCCCCCACTTTAAAGGACCAGTCGGATGGGTGAGATGACACCAACAGAAGAATCCCACATGGAGTGGACTGTGGGAGAGCTCAGGGTGATGGTAGGTCAGGGGCTGACTGAAGAGGCGCCACGGCAGAAAGAGCTGGCCTGGAGCGCCCGCGCCTGAAACCACTCCAATTCCTAGGACTGCTCCCTCCTCTGTCCTCTCTTCCAGCCCTGAGAAGCAGAAGGAAGCCTACCGAGTCGGGGCAGGGGGTGGGGGGCAACGTAGGGAGGAGGGAGTAGCAGATCCCATCCTCACTGCCCGCCGCCTGGCCTGATGCCAAACTGCAGAAACACAGAAGCTTCGACCCTGAGGTCTACAAACGGAGGGGATTTAACAGAGCATTTTCCATCTACTGGCCATGCCCTCAGAGATACAAAGTGCATGTTGTAAGAAGGAAGTGGTTTCCTCTTAACTCATTTCTGTATCTTTTTCAGCGCCCGCAATGTATAATATTACATGTGGATGATGTTTCAAAAGGAGTATATCAAGTTGAAAGATGAACTGTTGATGTAGAAAAGATTGAAAAGGGTTTTTTTGCTACTGCATTCCTAAAAATATTGTATAACTTGTTATTAAATAAATATTAACCTCTAAAATGTTACTCTTCACTGGAATACAAGTGGACCATCATTTTCGACAGAGTATTTGCTTTGGGAACAAGATGAGAGATCACAGGTGTACAGATTGAGTGTACCTTTTACTTTCTGTTGAAGTAACCAAACTTAGATCTAGAACCCCAAAGCTAACTCAGTTTTCCAATTTGATCTGAGAAAGATCGAGCATATTTTATTCACAACCTCAGATAGTCTCAGAACTCAGGAATTAAACACCTATTCATAGCATTTATTAACGTTTAATCCTCCAGATCGCCTCTATATCCACAAATCATTATCTGTTACCTATATGAAATTATCAAAACTACCCTATAGGTTAACATTAATTGGCACATTAAGGTGATCTCCTAGGGAGTCTGGAAATATAAACCAGTTTAATGAGTGATAAATTAAGGCACACAAATAAAACCCTTCAGTGTGGAATAATTGAATTGCTTCTCTCCTCTCATTGTGTTGGTGTTTACAAAAGAGAAGCATTAGAAGCCAAAGTTAGGTAAAACATTAAAATCAAATTAGGATAACAAATAAGTTAGTTCATCTAAAACTAAAAGTAAGTATCCCCATACCTAGTTTCCAAGGGTTGCCTCTTGTACAAAGTGGGTCCCTTTGTGGTTGCCATCATGAGTCATGAATTCAACAGTGTGGTATTGCGTGGGTTAAGGAATGGAGTTTCTCGGGGAAACAGCAAGTTGGAAAGGTTGGATTCACAACAGAAAAAAAGGCATGGGTCCCACACGTGTCAAGGAAAACCGCCGGAGCTAGAAACACTGTTTGGATGTGTCCTCCAGTCAAGGGACGGCCCTTCCTCCTGCTCTACTTAGCCGTGTCTGGCAATTGGAACCTGGGTGCTGGCTGTCGACACAAATAGTAAGTGCCAGTTGCCCAGAACCTGGAACGTTTGGGTGGCTCACAGAGAGCCAATTGATAACTTTTGAAAATGTAGTGAGCCCTATGTTACATGTGTAACACATTCCTGGCCTAAGGGAGCTCACATTCTACTAGAAAAATGAGATGAGTTAAAATACATGAAAACAGAATATGGTGAGTGCTGTGTCAGGGCTGGGAATTGTTGCTATAAACACAGGTGGAGAAAATCTGAATAACTTTCCTACACAGAGAACTTATTCTAACTCCTGTTGTTCATGTTAAATTTACTTGTGTCACTGGTAGTTGCTATCATCTCATTTGCTCTTTTTAAATTTTGATGCTCAAAACAGGAATTTAAGAGACTTTAACATCTGCCATCACTACCTGATAAATGTCCTTTATTTGTACATGTTCTTGTCATCTTATGAACAGGCCTAAGTCTCAGGAGGGAAAAAGTGATTCTACAAATATGTTTTTGATTTTTTTTTTTTGCAACTTTAAGTATCCTCCCAAGTTCATAATTGAAAATTAGGCCACAGACATTGTTTTTATACTATTTTTATATTTTCATGCTATAGCTATTCAATAAAAATCACTCATGCAAAGCTTATGTAACAAATTTTAAATATAACCCTTTACATACAAAATTGAACAGGGTTAAAAAGTCCTATACTAAACATTATACAAAGCATTCCGAGCTCTAGATACTGCTCTGTTTATATGGCATATCTTAAATCTGCTGTTTATATGGCATATCTTAAATCTGCTGTTTATATGGCATATCTTAAATATACATGCTCTGAAAATACTTTGTCAACTACCTATATTATCAATAGACTCATTATTTATAATTTATAATTTCAATGGAATTCTGTTCATAATTTTTAAATAAGTGAAATATATTAGTGGTTATTTCAGTCTGTATAAGCCCTAGTGTTACACACACAGATACTAACACAGTCTAACACAATTGCAAGAAAGAGTTCCTTCCACCATGAAAATGGTATATTTCTTCCAAAGGCACAAATGCACTTACAGATGCAGAAGTAAGGCAATGATAAATGCAATTCTGTTATACAAGAAGGCAATTTTCTTCTAAATTCCTTTATGTGGAAAATTTTCTTGAAATGCTATAAAATCAATATCATTGGAATTCATTTTGATTTGATTATGACTTTGTGTTATTATTCAGAGTAATTTTCCCTCCTTCAAAAATACAGCTGTAATTATTCCCCAGTTAATTGTACAAGATCAGTTTCATATCATCCAAAAATCAGACAACTAATTATCTAGCATTTTGTCAAATTAACTTTAACTTGTAAATATGAAATAATGCTCATTTTAAGCCTAAAAAAGCCAGTGAACAAGTTTCCTCTTACCAATAATAAATGTTAGCTTCTAGTAAACATCTGGTAATTGAGTATGTAAGGTGATACATCATAATAAAAAATTTTTTTCAGACTTTTCACTTCAAATCATGAAAGAAGAAGACTCGGTTATTATGCTGTTTCATGCGTAGTTGAGAAAAAATATGCATATTGTTGCATATGTAGTTGAGATGGATCCAATCCATCTGGTCACAGGCTTGTAAAATAAGAAAAGTTGAAAACGCTTGTGTTCAAATGTCCAGCTACCCCCATTTTCTGTGAATTTTACAGGGTCAGTTCATCTAAGGTTAGGGATAAACTATCCCTGCAGTCGCATCAAACCATTAGGTCCATTAAGACTTGACTTTAGCTGCCAAGTGACATTTTCCCCTGCATAATACTGTTTGGCATCTGCATTGATCAAATTAACTGGTCACTTGCCAAATGTCCACTTCACTTTGGCACATAGATAAAGACTATGGGAGTGAGAGAATGATTTACTAAATGTCTGAAAGAATTGATATATTCACCCTAATTACATAAATTATACTCAAAAATAACAATCACCCTTTAGAGTTCCTCTCAAATTAATACTTCCAATTATAAAGAAAAAATACTAAAAATGGAAATTGAATAATCTAGACACAAACAGATGATAAAAGCACTTAGTTTAAAAACTATATTTTATTTATGGTGCAAATCTTTGTGGTTTGTGATGCTGACTAGAAAAGACATGAATACATTCTAAACTTCCTATAGAATAGTTATGTACAATTTTGAAAGAAAATAGACATATATAAGATACATTACTGTGATTTTTCACTAGGTTCTTAGGCATTTAAAAAATGTTATTCATTGGTACTATTCTCAAGACACTGTCTATTCCTTATGGAAAGAAATTGTAATCTAGAAGGAAAGATAACATATTCTAATGACTAAAATACAAGGAAAGCAAATTGGCCTTGTAACCAAAAAAAAAAAAAAAAGGAACCTATTTGCCAGTCCTATCCATATAAAATTAAAATATAACTACCTAGAAATATAACTAAATATAACCTAAAATATAACTACCATTAATAGTTATACCATTATTAAACCATAATATACCATATGGTATATTATCATTATTAAACCATAATATATCATAATTATATTATTAAACCATAATATACCATAATTAAACCATTAGTTTAATTACCATTAAACTAATATAACCTAAAATATAACTACCATTAATTTACTAAAAGTAAAAATGTTTAAGTGTACTAGAAAATAAAAATTGCATTGAGATGCAGATGGAGAAGAGACTTAGATACATCTGTTGTCTTTTAAGAGGGATACACAGTCCAAGGGACTTAGATACATCTGTTGTCTTTTAAGAGGGATACACAGTCCAAGGGAATGTGTCTGGTTATCGTAGGAAGAAGAAAACATCACGACGAATGCGTTTAGATACGTACACGTGTATTGTGTGTGTAATTCTTCAAGTTACCATATACATACATACACACACACACATATATGTATGTATTAATTCTGATACATCATAAATTAAAATACCCATATATTGAACTTAATGTTTTCTTACACTGTTGGCGATGAATGAGGATAACATTTTTGAGATATTGGACTATAGCAATTAAGCATCATATGTTTCAACCAGAGAAAATTTTGCAAGAAGTTTTCTCTAGAATAGGCTATAATCTTATCAATAGATAATGGTGATATCTCACACCACATTACCTCTAGCTCACTGACTTTGTTTTTCATCCTCAAAAGAATCTCCTTTCTGTTTGAAAAGTTCTGATATCCCCTCTATGTTTTCTAAATGATTCTAGATCCTACTTCTTCTAGAGCTCCAGCTTAAATGTCACTTTCTCATCTCCTGGGCAGGAGGAATAGGTTATGATATAATCTCAGAAATCTCTGTATTGGTTCCTTAATACACTAATGAAACAGCAAGTTTCATGAGGCCAAGGTTCTTGTGTGTTCTTTCACTGTCTAGTTCTTTTGCTGCCAAGTTCTTTCACATAACACAGAAATAGTTATTATAGGCACTAAAATATGCGTGTTTTCTTAATGAGTTAATGGCTTAGTCATAATAAATCTTGATTTCAAATCTCTCTGGTCAACAGGTCCTAACTATTGAGTTCAACTATTCCAGTATTTCTGTGTCAGCAGTTCTCTGGCTGTATCAAGACCTCCAAACCATTTGTCAATAATCTATACTTTTTCCTTTACTTCCCTGTTGCCTTCATATCTCTTCTTAACCAGCAAAAGTGCAAATCAGTTCAATAAAACTTCTTCCTTGCAAACAAGATTTTTTTCCTGAGTCTTTCTCACCATTTGTTGGGCCAAATGTCAAATCAACTGTAATGAACACTGCCCACAGCACATTACTGGTAAATTCACTTTCCCAATTTCTAAGACATTTTCTCGTGAAATCTCCACTTTCCTTCAGCCTCAATCTCACTAATCACCTAACTGGAAACATCACAGGAGAACAGAAACAGACAAGAAGTATCTCATCTTTCTGTGCCCAAATCCAACGTCCAACCTCTACCTACATCTTCACCTTCTGTCTTCTCTCCTGTGACAAAGGAAGAAACATGTACTTTGCTATTTAAGACCAACCTCTCCACCTACTCCTTAGGGTCTTTCCAAGGACTTCACTTCTCAGCACAACCCTCTTTTCACCTGCAACATCACTTTTTTCATATCTCAGTAGACAAATCCCTTGACATATGTAATATCTTTAACACCTTTAAATATTCAAGGATACATAAATATATTTGATATATTTAATTATACTAAGATCTTTATATCATTAAATATTTTAAAGTATCAAAATGCCCTTCCAAGCATCATCCTGGTTTTCCCATCCATATTACAACAAAACTCCTAGAAAATATATATTCACTGCTACCATTGTCTTACCTCTAATTCTATTCTCAATCAATATTAATCAGGGTTTACTGTCTCCATCAAAACAAGTCTCATTCAGATCACTCAAATGTTACAGGTAACCAAGACCCTGGGTAGTTATCTATCCGTGTTCTAATCCATGTAGCAGAACTTGATGATGGCCTTGGTCCTTCTTAAAGGATCTTTTCCCTTTGACTTCTGGGGCAGCCTTGTTTTCCTCTGTTCTCCATGTCTCTTCCTCATTTTCTCTTTATTCTTTCTCTACCTAAGATAAAAGTTGCAATGCTCACTAAATTTCCCACCTTACCTTGCAGTTAGTCTGGGCACCTGACTGTCCTGGTCTAATGTTCTGTCAGCATGGTTCAGGGGCAGGTGTCTGCTACAGGGAGCGCTGAAGAATATATTGAGATGGCTCCTTCTCAGAATGGGATGGGGACCTCTCTCAGAGGGTCCCTGAGTGAATATGAGAAACAGAGCTGACCTGCACACTGAGCGTGGAGTGAACAAGAAATACTCTATTGTTTTGGTTACTCTCTGAGATTCTAAGGTGGTTGTGGTTATTATTATTATTATTTACCAGCACAGAGGCTAGCATTACCATATAAATGGATAAGTTTTGTGGTAACTGCACTTTACTGTTATTATAAACTTCGTTCATTCCTTTCATCTCTTCCCTTCCCCTCCCTCCCTCAATGTCCATGTTGAATTTTACATTATTTTAAAGACTTTAACTGCACCTGTATTTTCATCCAAAGCAATTATAAGTTCCAAAGGCCTGTAACTAATTATAAGAGTCTAAAGAAAATCATGTCACATTAATTTGTTAATTTACATAAAATCAAATCATAACTCTCCTTTTCAAAAAGTAATCAAGGGGGCTTCCCTGGTGGCAGAGTGGTTAAGAATCCACCTGCCAATGCAGGGGACACGGGTTTGAGCCCTGGTCCGGGAAGATCCCACATACCGCAGAACAATTAAGCCCATGCGCCACAACTACTGAGCCTGTGCTCTAGAGCCTGCGAGCCACAACCACTGAGCCCACGTGCCACAACTACTGAAGCCTGTGCGTCCTAGAGCCCGTGCTCCGCAACAAGAGAAGCCACGACAATGAGAAGCCGGCGCACCGCAACGAAGAGTAGCCCCCGCTTGCCGCAACTACAGACAGCCCGCACACAGCAACGAAGACCCAATGCAGCCAAAAATAAATAAATTAATTAATTAAAAAAAAATAATCAAGTACATTAAAGGGTTGCTATAAATAGCATCTTATGTACTGTCACACTGGGTGTAAATCTGACTGTTAAAGTGATGATAAAGTACATTTTCTAAGTTATTCAACAAATCTTCAAATAAAAATGAGCTTTTTCAACTGTATATGGAAGCAAATTAAGTATAAATTGAAAAATCCAAACTAAAATAGTAGCAAATTGAATTCATCAGTAAATTAAAATGAATAATAAAACATGACAAAGAAGTGCTTACTCTAGAATGGCAGAAATGTTATTACTATAAGGTTATTTAATTTATTCTGCCAAATACAAAATGTGAGGAAAAAATCCTAAATTGTCTTAATATAAGCCCAACAGCATTTGATTAAATTTTTAAAATGTATTCAAAAAAAAATTCAGTAAATTAGAAAGAGCAGGATATTCAGACTCAAAGTCTCCATAATCAATCATCAGATCACCATCATCATCATTATCATGTTTGTTAAAACATTACACTTTGCCAATAAGATCAGGGAAAAACCTAGGATGCCCGTTTTCAACCCTAGTTTTTAGTGAAGACATTTAAAATTTGGCCAAGTAAATATTTTAACATACTTAAAAGTTACAAATATTAAAAATATGGGGACAAAAATCACGATTCTTTGCATAAGATTATAAACAAGTGAACCACAAGATTATAAACTGAATAACATGAAAACACATTAGGGTCAATCTTATTATATGTTAGAAAATAAATATATACAAACCATAGCATCTCTTATAGTCCAGAATTGACCTGAGAGGAACTATAATTTCTAAAAGAAGGTCCAATGAATACAAGCCAAAAAAGATATAAAATATCTAAGAATAGATTGAATAGGAAATTCATAGGAAGTTTATGAAGAAAATAAAGAAACTTCTTTAAAGGGGAAAAAGGACCTGAATAGTGTAAACAGTTATCAATGATGTATACAGCCAATCTCTAAATTAATTCACAAATTTAATGTCACCCACATCAAGGGGATCATAATGGAATTTTCTTTAGAAACACAGAACAATAATATGAAAAGTTAGCTGCCAATATGAGTGTGATAAAAGAACCAAGAAGACCTGAAAAAGAAATACACTGCAATCCTCACTCTATGAGTTAAAATACAGTAAAGTCACAATATTAAAACCAGGTGGTATTATGACAGAAATAGACAAACAGATGAGTTTAAAGAAGGGAGAAACCCAGAATTATGTCTAAATAGTCTTAGGATTTATGTTAGTTGTCCATTGCTAATGAAAGTAAATTGATAATACTTTTTTAGAGACAACTTGGCAATGCTAATAACGAAAATGGGCCCAACTTTTGACTCAGTGCTTGCAAAAGTAATAATCAGGTATGTGCTAAAGATAACCTAAATATCATTTATTGGGCTTTAGTTAAATGCATTACTCTGGATGCATTATAATGCCTCCATTAAAATCATTTTCAGAAGAAAATGTAATGACTTTATAAAACATTCCTTTTAATGTTTGTGATATTTTCTGTATTTTCCAAAATTTCTACATGAAGTCACATAATTTTTGTTATCAAAATAAGACAATTTAAGAGTTGTTTTAAAATAATTACTGTTCGGAGCATACTTAAGTTTTTTTTTAACATTGACAATTTTAAGATTTGTGAAAATGTGTTAGATTTTTAGTGCAACTTTGAGTTTCATTAATCAAATAGTTGGCTGTTTTTGTATGGATTATGTACAAATAAATAGGAATCTAAGTATCAATTACTTGAAACCTAAACCAAACCTAAGAGAAAATATTTTATACTTTATAAAATTTGGTATAAGTTTAGCAATAAAGAGAATATGTCATTTAATTGAGAAGAGGGAATTTTCTGTGGGCAGTTTCTTCTCAGAGCAAACTTCTCTGAAAGATATCTGGATTTCTACTGAATCCTATGGGCAAAAAACTTCAATTATTGTTAAATATCCCAGGGAAGAAAAGCAAAAAATATTGATTATGAGAAAGTCTGAAGAACTGAGGTCCCATGGGGTTGGTCTACACAGATTCATGGAGGGAAATTTTTTTTTTAATGAGCCACTGTAGGAGATGGGATGTGCTTTTCCTCTGCACATAACAGGGACGGGGTTTGTGAATTACTGAATGAAAGAAATCACTTGTAGAATGGCCCAGGAGAGTGCAAAATTTCTAGGCAATTGCTTATGATATCATATTATTAGGTAACAATGATGGTACACAGAAAGCCCGTCAACCTCAGAAAAATTCTCAAACCACGTACATCAACTTGGAAACAGACCTGGAGTTCATAGCCTTAATTTATCATGTTAGTATCCTCTCAATGAGACAAAAATATCCAAAATATTCAAATGATACACTTCAAAAGACTCAGAATCAGTTTGACAATATCTATGATAACAACTGTTAGAGGTTAAATTAGAAAAATTAATTCACAGAGAATTCTCAAACATTATCGTAGACTGCACAGTAGGTATCAGCTTCCCGCCTCCCAGTATTTGGTGAGAGTCCCGCTATACAATGAATTGCTCCATAATCTCCTTACTGTTTTCTTAAGACAAAAATAATAAGTGAAATATTTAATAAGCGAACTTCTGCTTTCCCTTAACCTATGGGATGCTCATGAGAAAACAGTGATTAGAAATTTTAGCCATAAGAAGACAGGGGCAGGCAAAATTCCCAGAATAATTAATCATGAAAAATTAATCTCACAGTATAAAAGTATAGACAGAGTTGGCATTGGTGTCTTGGGTAGATGCCTATACTTCCCATTTGACTTTGGGCATTGCTTCTTGTAATCTTTCCATGTGACATGTTTTAAATTCTCAACTAATTTGTATGCCCCTTTAGGAATTGCGATGTCTTAGGAATCTTTAAATTTCTCACAGCTTTTAGCACAGTGTTTTTCAACATAGTGTGAGGTTGAAGGAGATAATTTTGACAGATTATATATTTGTCTATTTAAAAAAAGCCTATCTAAATGTTTTAAATTATTTCTGGTAAATTTTACTTTTAATAATGATTTCTGGAAAAATATCTGACAGTGTTTATTTCAAGTCAACAACTGCAACATTTTTCTTAAAAAAAAAAAGAGGTATTTAGTAGTTTAATTTTATTCTAAATTTTATTAATAAAATGGTTAAATATAAATCAAATTACCAATAAAAATGCTGATGAAATTTGTAAAATCACCAATGATTCATAGTTAATTCCTTTTTATCAGCTTGAGTATTTTTAATGTAATTTATATAGAGTGGCTCAGGCCTTACAAAGATTGGTGCTGCAGAACTTAAAGATGCAATGAATTCAATGTTTGTGGAATTTGCAAAACAGCAAAAAGCAAATCTGTGACTCTTTTGTGTTAGAAAAAAATTAGTCAGCACTTAAAAACCTAGCTCCTGGGGCTTCCCTGGTGGTGCAGTGGTTGAGAGTCTGCCTGCTAATGCAGGGGACACAGGTTCGAGCCCTGGTCTGGGAAGATCCCACGTGCCGCGGAGCAACTGGGCCTGTGAGCCACAACTGCTGAGCCTGCACGTCTGGAGCCTGTGCTCCGCAACAAGAGAGGCCGCGATAGTGAGAGGCCCGTGCACTGCGATGAAGAGTGGCCCCCGCTTGCCACAACTAGAGAGAGCCCTCGCGCAGAGGCGAAGACCCAACACAGACAGGAATAAATAAATTAATTAATTAATTAATTAAAAAAAAAAAAACCTAGCTCCTAAACAATAAGCATCTTTGCCATGATTTTGAAGGTTCTTTTTTCTTAAAAAGAAAAAAAAAGTTCTTTGTGAAAAAATACACTATTTATGCAAAAATAAAAGGAAAATATACACAAATATACATTTGCTGAGGGACAGGGAGACAAATAGATGAATATGTGAAAGAGGAACTGTAAGGAAGTAAGATGGAATGTAAATCTGAGAAGCAACAATGAGTGATAACCAGTTAGCTAAAGCAATGGTCAGATGAAAAAGTGATTCTAATTACGTACAATTTGAAAATACTTTTGCAAGCACACATTTAGGTCCACATACCAGTAACAAAAAGAAGTATGGAAAAATTGGAGCTAATCAAAATGAATTTGATTAAAAGCCCACTGAGAAAAATTTGATAAAAAAATACTTTAATATGATTTATTACTATAACTACAGACAGTGTTCTCTCTGAAAGTAATGTTTTTATATCCCATATACTTATTTCACATTGTTTTTCTTAAATACTGCTACCTTGACTGTAACCAAATATTTGTATTCAGATTTATATACATATTTTGCTGCACACTAAAATCACATTTAGTTTACTTACCCATTTAGTCAAATTATGAAACTCATGTACATAACAAAACATTCTTCATATTGCATCTTTAATCTAGGATGCAAGGATTACCCTAGGTACCTACTACAGAAATTATTACAAATTCCACACATGTTGTACATAACTTATTGAAGTGTTTCATGTTAGGCAATTTTATTAAAAAAAAAAAAGTATATTGCATTCAGAAAATACTAACATCAATATATTATTAATTACTATGTGCTACAGGCTATTCTATGCTAATTACAAATGTGAAATAATCTAATTCTCAAAAAGCTCATGGTAATATTATATCAAAATTTAACAGATGAAGAAACTGAAATATCACTGATGAATATAGATGCAAAAATCCTCAACAAAATACTAGCAAACAGAATCCAACAACACATTAAAAGGATCATACACCATGGTCAAGTGGGATTTATCCCAGGGATGCAAGGATTCTTCAATATATGCAAATCAATCAATGTGATACACCATATTAACAACCTGAAGAATAAAAACCATATGATCATTTCAATAGATGCAGAAAAAGCTACTGACAAAATTCAACATCCATTTATGATAAAAACTCTCCAGAAAGTGGGCACAGAGGGAACCTACTTCAACATAATAAAGTCCATATATGACAAACCAACAGCAAACATCATTCTCAATGTGAAAAACTGAAAGCATTTCCTCTAAGATCAGGAACAAGACAAGGATGTCCAATCTCACCACTATTATTCAACATAGTTTTCAAAGTCCTAGCCATGGCAATCAGAGAAGAAAAAGAAATAAAAGGAATATAAATTGGAAAAGAAGAAGTAAAACTGTCGCTGTTTGCAGATGACATGATACTATACATAGAGAATCCTAAAAATGCCACCAGAAAACTACTAGAGCTAATCAATGAATTTGGTAAAGTAGCAGGATACAAAATTAATGCACAGAAATCTCTTGCATTCCTATACATTAATGATGAAAAATCTGAAAGAGAAATAAGGAAACACTCCCATTTACCACTGCAACAAAAAGAATAAAATACCTAGGAATAAACCAACCTAGGGAGATAAAAGGACTGTATGCAGAAAACAATAAGACACTGATGAAAGAAATTAAAGATACCAACAGATGGAGAGATATACCATGTTCTTGGATTTGAAGAATCAATACTGTGAAAATGACTATGCTACCTAAAGCAATCTACAGAGTCAATGCAATCCCTATCAAATTACCAATGGCATTTTTTATAGAACTAGAAAAAAAAATCTTAAAATTTGTATGGAGACACAAAAGACCCCAAATAGCCAAAGCAGTCTTGAGGGGAAAAAACAGAGCTGGAGGAATCAGACTCCCTGACTTCAGACTATACTACAAAGCTACAGTAATCAAGACAATATGGTATTGGCACAAAAACAGAAATATGAATCAATGCAACAGGATAGAAAGCCCAGAGATAAACCCACGCACCTATGGTCAACTACTCTATGACAAAGGAGGCAAGGATATACAATGGAGAAAAGACAGTCTCTTCAATAAGTGGTGCTGGGAAAATTGGACAGCTACATGTGAAAGAATGAAAATAGAACACTCCTTAACACCATACACAAAAATAAACTCAAAATGGATTAGAGACCTAAATGTAAGACCAGACACTATGAAACTCTTAGAGGAAAACATAGGAAGAACACTCTTTGACATAAATCACAGCAAGATATTTTTTGATCCACCTTCTAGAGTAATGGAAATAAAAACAAAAATAAACAAATGGGACCTAATGAAACTTCAAAGCTTTTGCACAGCAAAGGAAACCATAAACAAGATGAAAAGACAACCCTCAGAATGGGGAAAAATATTTGCAAATGAATCATCGGACAAAGGATTAATCTCCAAAATATATAAACAGCTCATGCAGCTCAACATTAAAAAAACAAACAACCCAATCCAAAAATGGGCAGAAGACCTAAATAGACATTCTCCAAAGAAGACATACAGGTGGCCAAGAAGCACATGAAAAGCTGCTCAACATCACTAATTATTAGAGAAATGCAAATCAAAACTACAATGAGGTATCACCTCACACCAGTTAGAATGGGTGTCATCAAAAAATCTACAAACAACAAATGCTGGAGAGGGTGTGGAGAAAAGGGAACCCTCTTGCACTGTTGGTGGGAATGTAAATTGATACAGCCACTATGGAGAACAGTATGGAGGTTCCTTAAAAACTAAAAATAGAATTACCATATGACCCAGCAATCCCACTACTGGGCATATACCCAGAGAAAACCATAATTCAAAAAGACACATGCACCCGAATGTTCATTGCAGCACTATTTACAATAGCCAGGTCATGGAAGCAACCTAAATGCCCATCGACAGAGGAATGGATAAAGAAGATGTGGTACATATATACAATGGAATATTACTCAGCCATAAAAAGGAACGAAATTGGGTCATTTGTACAGATGTGGATGCATCTAGAGACTGTCATACAGAGTGAAGTAAGTCAGAAAGAGAAAAACAAATATCGTATATTAACACATATACGTGGAACCTAGAAAATGGGTACAGATGAACCAGTTTTCAGAGCAGAAATTGAGACACAGAAGTAGAGAAAAAAACGTATGGAAGATGGCAGAAGAGTAAGACATGGAGATCACCTTCCTCTCCACAAATACATCAGAAATACATCTACATGTGGAACAACTCCTACAGAACACATACTGAATGTTGGCAGAAGACCTCAGACCTCCCAAAAGGTAAGAAACTCCACCACATATCTGGGTAGGGCAAAAGAAAAAAGAAAAAACAGAGACAAAAGAAAGAGACTGGACCTTCACCTCTGGGAGGGAGACATGAAGGAAGAAAGGTTTCCACACACTAGAAGTCCCTTTGCAGGCAGATACTGCGGGTGGAGGAAGGGGGAAGCTTCGGAGCCCTGGAGGAGAGCGCAACAGGGGTGTGGAAGGCACAGCAGAGAGATTCACGCACGGAGGATCAGTGCCGACCAGCACTCACCAGCCCGAGAGGCTTGTCTGCTCACCCGCCTGGGCGGGCGGGGGCTGGGAACTGAAGCTCGGGCTTCGGAGGTGGAGGTCGGATCCCAGGGAGAGGACTGAGGTTGGCTGCGTGAACACAGCCTGAAGGGGTTAGCGCACCACAGCTAGCCGGGAGGAAGTCCGGGAAAAGGTCTGGAGCTGCCGAAGAGACAAGAGACTTTTTCTTGCCTCTTTGTTTCCTGGTGCGCAAGGAGAGGAGATTAAGAGCGTCGCTTAAAGGAGCTCCAGAGACGGGCGTGAGCCGCAGCTATCAGCGCGGACCCCAGAGACGGGCATGAGACGCTAAGGCTGCTGCTGCCACCACCAAGAAGCCTGTGTGCGAGCACAGGGCACTATCCACACCTCCCCTCCCGGGAGCCTGTGCAGCCCGCCACTGCCAGGGTCCCGTGATCCAGGGACAACTTCCCTGGGAATACACACGGCGCCTTAGGCTGGTGCAATGTCACGCCGGCCTCTGCCGCCGCAGGCTCGCCCTGCATCCGTACCCCTCCCTCCCCCCGGCCTGAGTGAGCCAGAGCCCCCAAAGCAGCTGCTCCTTTAACCCCGTCCTGTGTGAGTGAAGAACCGATGCCCTCAGGTGACCTACACGCAGAGGCGGGGCCAAATCCAAAGCTGAACCCGGGGAGCTGTGCGAACAAAGAAGAGAAAGGGAAATCTCTCCCAGCAGCCTCAGAAGTAGCGGATTAAATCTCCACAGTCAACTTGATGTACCTGCATCTGTGGAACACCTGAACAGACAAGGAATCATCCCAAAATCGAGGCGGTAGACTTTGGGAGCAACGATATATATATATTTTTTACTTTTTCTTTTTGTGAGTGTGTATGTGTATGCTTCTGTGTGTGATTTTGTCTGTCCATTTTTTTTTTTTTTAGTATAGTTTTTAGCACTTGTTATCATTGATGGATTTGTTTTTTGGTTTGGTTGCTCTCTTCTTTTGTTCTTTTTGTTTTTTATTTAGTTTTTAACGTTTTTTTAATAATTATTTTTATATTAATAACATTATTTTATTTTATCTTATTTTATTTTATCTTTTTTCTTTCTTTCTTTTTTCTCCCTTTTATTCTGAGCTGTGTGGATGACAGGCTCTTGGTGTTCCAGCCATGCGTCAGGGCTGTGCCTCTGAAGTCGGAGAGCCAAGTTCAGGACATTGGTCCACCAGAGACCTCCCAGCTCCACATAATATCAAACGGTGAAAACCTCCCAGAGATCTAAATCTCAACACCAAGACCCAGCTACACTCAACGACCAGCAAGCTACAGTGCTGGACACCCTATGCCAAACAACTAGCACAACTAGGAACACAACCCTATCCATTAGCAGAGAGGCTGTCTAAAATCGTAATAAGGTCACAGACACCCCAAAACACACCACCATATGCAGACCGGCCCACCAGAAAGACAAGATCCAGTCTCATCCACCAGAACACAGGCACTAGTACCCTCCACCGGGAACCCTACACAACCCACTGAACCGAACATAGTCACTGGGAGCAGACACAAAAAAACAATGGGAGCTATGAACCTGCAGCCTGTGAAAAGGAGATCCCAAACACTGTAAGTTAAGCAAAATGAGAAGACATAGAAACACACAGCAGATGAAGGAACAATGTAAAAACCCACCAGACCTAACAAATGAAGAGGAAATAGGCAGTCTACCTGAAAAAGAATTCAGAATAATGACAGTAACGATGATCCAAAATCTTGGAAATAGAATGGAGAAAATACAAGAAACGTTTAACGAGGACCTAGAAGAACTAAAGAGCAAACAAAGAATGATGAACAACACAATAAATGAAACGAAAAATTCTCTACAAGGACTCAGTAGCAGAATAACTGAGGCAGAAGAAAGGATAAGTGACCTGGAAGATAAAATAGTGGAAATAACAACTGAAGAGCAGAAAGAAAAAACAATGAAAAGAGTTGAGGACAGGATCAGAGACCTCTGGGACAACATTAAACGCACCAACATTCAAATTACAGGGGTCCCAGAAGAAGAAGACAAAGAGAAAGGGACTGAGAAAATATTTGAAGAGATTATAGTTGAAAACTTCCTTAATATGGGAAAGGAAATAGTTAATCAAGTCCAGGAAGCACAGAGAGTCCCATACAGGATAAATCTAAGGAGAAACACACCAAGACACAAATTAATCAAACTATCAAAAATTGAATACAAAGAAAAAATATTAAAAGCAGCAAGGGAAAAACAACAAGTAACGTAAAAGGGAATCCCCATAAGGTTAACAGCTGATCTTTCAGCAGGAACTCTGCAAGCCAGAAGGGACTGGCAGGACATATTTAAAGGGATGAAAGGGAAAAACCTACAACCAAGATTACTCTACCCAGCAAGGATCTCATTCAGATTTGATGGAGAAATTAAACCTTTTACAGACAAGCAAAAGCTAAGAGAATTCAGCATCACCAAACCAGCTTTGCAACAAATGCTAAAGGAACTTCTCTAGGCAAGAAACACAAGAGAAGGAGAAGACATACAATAACAAACCCAAAACAATTAAGAAAATGGTAATAGGAACATACATATCGATAATTACCTTAAATGTAAATGGATTAAATGCTCCAACCAAAAGACATAGACTGGCTGAATGGATACAAAAACAAGACCCGTATATATGCTGTCTACAAGAGACCCACTTCAGACCTAGGGACACATACAGACTGAAAGTGAGGGGATGGAAAAAGATATTCCATGCAAATGGAAATCAAAAGAAAGCTGGAGTAGCAATTCTCATATCAGACAAAATAGACTTTAAAACAAAGACTATTACAAGAGACAAAGAAGGACACTACATAATGATCAAGGGATCAATCCAAGAAGAAGATATAACAATTGTAAATATTTAGGCACCCAACATAGGAGCACCTCAATACATAAGGCAAATACTAACAGCCATAAAAGGGGAAATCGACAGTAACACAATCATAGTATGAGACTTAACACCCCACTTTCACCAATGGACAGATCATGCAAAATGAAAATAAGGAAACACAAGCTTTAAATTATACATTAAATAAGATGGACTTAATCAATATTTATAGGACATTCCATCCAAAAACAACAGAATACACATTCTTCTCAAGTGCTCATGGAACATTCTCCAGGACAGATCATATCTTGGGTCACAAATCAAGCCTTGGTAAATTTAAGAAAATTGAAATCATATCAAGTATCTTTTCTGACCACAATGCTATGAGACTAGATATCAATTACAGGAAAAAATCTGTAAAAAATACAAACACATGGAGGCTAAACAATACACTACTTAATAACCAAGAGATCACTGAACAAATCAAAGAGGAAATCAAAAAATACCTAGAAACAAATGACAATGAAAACACGATGACCCAAAACCTATGGGATACAGCAAAGGCAGTTCTAAGATGGAAGTTTATGGCAATACAATCCTACCACAAGAAACAAGAAACATCTCACATAAACAACATAACCTTACATCTAAAGCAATTAGAGAAAGAAGAACAGAAAAACCTCAAAGTTAGCAGAAGGAAAGAAATCATAAAGATCAGATCAGAAATAAATGAAAAAGAAATGAAGGAAACAATAGCAAAGATCAATAAAATGAAAAGCTGGTTCTTTGAGAACATAAACAAAATTGATAAACCATTAGCCAAACTCATCAAGAAAAAAAGAGAGAAGACTCAAATCAATGGAATTAGAAATGAAAAAGGAGAAGTAACAACTGACACTGCAGAAATACAAAGGATCATGAACAATTACTACAAGCAACTATATGCCAATAAAGTGGACAATCTGGAAGAAATGGACAAATTCTTAGAAATGCACAACCTTCCGAGACTGAACAAGGAAGAAATAGAAAATATGAACAGACCAATCACAAGCACTGATATTGAAACTGTGATTAAAAATCTTCCAACAAACAAAAGCCCAGGACAAGATGGCTTCACAGGTGAATTCTATCAAACATTTAGAGAAGAGCTAACACCTATATTTCTCAAACTCTTCCAAAATATAGCAGAGGGAGGAGCACTCCCAAACTCATTGTACGAGGCCACCATCACCCTGATAGCAAAACCAGACAAAGATGCACAAAGAAAGAAAACTACAGACCAATATCACTGATGAACATAGATGCAAAAATCCCCAACAAAAAATTAGGAAACAGAATCCAACAGCACATTAAAAGGATCATCCACCATGATCAAGTGGGGTTTATCCAAGGAATGCAAGTATTCTTCAATATATGCAAATCAAAAAGTGTGATCCACCGTATTAACAAACTGAAGAAGAAAAACCATATGATCATCTCAGTAGATACAGAGAAAGCTTTCAACAAAATTCAACACCCATTTATGATAAAAACCATCCAGAAAGTAGGCATAGAGGGAACTTACCTCAACATGATAAAGGCCATATATGACAAACTCACAGTCAACATCATCCTCAATGGTGAAAAACTGAAACCATTTCCACTAAGATCAGGAACAAGACAAGGTTGCCCACTCTCACCACTATTATTCAACAGTTTTGGAAGTCTTAGCCAGAGCAATCGGAGATGAAAAAGAAATAAAAGGAATCTAAACTGGGAAAGAAGAAGTAAAGCTGTCACTGTTTGCAGACGACATGATACTATGCATAGAGAATCCTAAAGATGCTACCAGAAAACTACTAGAGCTAATCAATGAATTTGGTAAAGTAGCAGGATACAAAATTAATGCACAGACATCTCTTGCATTCCTATACAGTAATGATGAAAAATCTGAAAGTGAAATTAAGGAAACACTCCCATTTACCATTGCAACAAAAGGAATAAAATACCTAGGAATAAACCTACCTAAGGAGACAAAAGGCCTGTATGCAGAAAATTATAAGACACTGATGAAAGAAATTAAAGTTGATAGAAATAGATGGAGAGGTATACCATGTTCTTGGATTGGAAGAATCAACATTGTGAAAATGACTCTACTACCCAAAGCAATCTACAGATTCAATGCAATCTCTATCAAACTACCACTGGCATTTTTCACAGAACTAGAACAAAAAATTTCACAATTTGTATGGAAACACAGAAGACCCTGAATAACCAAAGCAACCTTGAGAAAGAAAAACGGAGCTGGGGAAATCAGGCTCCCTGACCTCAGACTATACTACAGAGCTACAGTAATCAAGACAGTACGATACTGGCACAAATACAGAAATATAGATCAATGGATCAGGATAGAAAGCCCAGAGATAAACACACACACATATGGTCACCTTATCTTTGATAAAGGAGGCAAGAATATACAGTGGAGAAAAGACAGCCTCTTCAATAAGTGATGCTGGGAAAACTGGACAGTTACATGTAAAAGAATGAAATTAGAACACTCCTTAACACCATTCACAAGAATAAATTCAAAATGAATTAAAGACCTAAATGTAAGGCCAGACACTATCAAACTCCTAGAGGAAAACATAGGCAGAACCCTCTACGACATAAATCACAGCAAGATCCTTTTTGACCCACCTCCTAGAGAAATGGAAATAAAAACAAAAATAAACAAATGGGACCTAATGAAACTTAAAAGCTTTTGCACAGCCAAGGAAACCAAGACGAAAAGACAACCCTCAGAATAGGAGAAAATATTTGCCAATGAAGCAACTGACAAAGGATTAATCTCCAAAATTTACAAGCAGCTCATGCAGCTCAATTTTAGAAAAACAAAGAACCCAATCCAAAAATGGGCAAAAGACCTAAACAGACATTTCTCCAAAGAAGATATACAGATTGCCAACAAACACATGAAAGAATGCTCAACATCATTAATCATTAGAGAAATTTAAATCAAAACTACAGTGAGATATCATCTCACACTGGTCAGAATGGCCATCATCAAAAATTCTACAAACAATAAATGCTGGAGAGGGTGTGGAGAAAAGGGAACCCTCTTGCACTGTGGGTAGGAATGTAAATTGATACAGCCACTATGGAGAACAGTATGGAGGTTCCTTAAAAAACTAAAAATAGAACTACCATATGACCCAGCAATCCCACTACTGGGCATATACCCTGAGAAAACCATAATTCAAAAAGAGTCATATACCACAATATTCATTGCAGCTGTATTTACAATAGCCAGGACATGGAAGCAACCTAAGTGTCCATCAACATATGGATGGATAAAGAAGATGTGGCACATATATACAATGGAATATTACTCAGCCATAAAAAGAAACGAAATTGAGTTATTTTAGTGAGGTGGATGGACCTAGAGTCTATCACACAGTGAAGTAAGTCAGAAAGAGAAAAACAAATACAGTATGCTAACACATATATATGGAATCTAAAAAAAAAAAAAAAAAAGTCATGAAGAACCTAGGGGCATGATGGGAATAAAGACACAGACCTACTAGAGAATGGACTTGAGGACCTGGGGAGGGGGAAGGGGAAGCTGGGACAAAGTGAGAGAGTGGCATGGACATATATACAGTACCAAATGTAAAACTGATAGGTAGTTGGAAGCAGCTGCATAGCACAGGGAGATCAGCTCAGTGCTTTGTGACCACCTAGAGGTGTGGGATAGGGAGGGTGGGAGGGAGGGAGATGCAAGAGTGAAGAGATATGGGGTTATATGTATGTGTATAACTGATTCACTTTGTTATAAAGCAGAAACTAACACACCATTGTAGAGCAATTATACTTCAATTAAGATGTAAAAAATAATTAAATGAAAAATAAAATAAAATACATAATACTGAAATGTAAAAAAAAAAAAAAACAAAGAAAATGCTGATACTCCTTAGATATAGTTAAGAATAAGTTTGAAAGGTTCTTGGCCAGATAAGTGCAAAAACGAAAGGTAAACATTTAAAAACTTTAATAGCAGTTTGTCAGTGATTTTAAGTCTGTTGAATTCAATTTAAAAGTAAAATGGGGACTTGTATTTTTAACATCTTTCTTCCCCATTCTTTTTAGAACTACTTTGCTAAAGCCACCAATAATCTCTTAACTGTGGAATCCAATACACACTCCATAATGCTTTTCTTCAAAGCTACGTTGAAGTTGACATCCCTCTACTCTCTGAGGCAACCACTCACTCCTGGTTCTCCTCCCATTCAAACTCCTGACTCTTTTTCCTCTATCCTCCTCTGAAAAGATAATATTCTTCAGGACTCCCTGACTTTGAGCCTCTCCTCTTCTTACTCTCATGTAACTCTTCAATAATTGCCAGTATGACAACTCTCAAATCTTTATTTCCAGCATAGACGGCCTTCTGAACTCCATTTCGTGGGGTGTTTCTCTACCTAGATATCCCCCCAGGCACTGAAAACTCATATGTTTACCTGAAAACCTAGTGAATTTGCACTAGCTAACTTGGTGAATGGGATGACTGAGTACTAGTCTGCAAAACCAAAAAACGTGAAAATTATTTTAGGCTCTTCTTTTCCCTCTTCCTCCACATCTACACATTGAAGGGCTATCAATTCAACCTTCTACCTGGGAAATTTAAATTTTGATATTCAAAAGGAAAGAATAATAAAAATTTTCATGCATCTTAACAACTTTTTAGGGTAGTGCATAAGCTCCTCAAGTCAAACCACAAAGGTAGTAATACTCCTTACCTAAGGGCAAATCTCACATCTATTGACAAAAAATACTCAAAAAAACAAAAAAAGAACGTATGGACACCAAGGGGGGAAAGCGGCGGGGGGTGGTGGTGGTGGAGTGATGAATTGTGAGATTGGGATTGACATGTATACACTGATGTGTATAAAATGGATGACTAATAAGAAAATAAATAAATAGATAAATAAACGTTAAAAAATACAATAAACAGTAAAAGTATGAAGATGTAAAATAGGATATCAAAATCACAAAATGTGGGTAAGGGGTGTATAAAAATGTAGAGCTTTTAGAATGTGTTTGAACTTGAACGACTGTCAGTTTTAAGCAAGTAGATTTAGTTATGGGTCAACATACTTAACCCCATGGTAACCACAAATCAAAAACATACAACAGATTCACACAAACCAAAAAGAAAGGAACTCAAACATACGACAAAAGAAAATCATCAAACCACAAAAGGAAAAACAAACAAAAAGAAATGAACAAAGAAGAACTACAAAAACAACTGGGAAAACAAGGATTAAAATTCCCTGCAAACAAAAGTCCAGAACTGGATGGCTTCACTGGGGAATACTACCAAACATATAAAGAACTTATACCTATCCTTCTCAAACTATTCCAAAAGACTGAAAAGGAGGGAACACTCCCAAATTCATTCTACGAGGCCACCATCACCGTGATATCAAAACCAGACAAAGATACTACAAAAAAAGAAAATTACAGGCCAGTGTCTTTGATGAATATGGATGCAAAAATACTCAACAAAATATTAGCAAACTGAATCCAACAATACATAAAAGGGATCATATACCATGATCAAGTTGGATTCATTCCAGGGTTGCAAGCATAGCTCAACATATGCAGATCAATGTGATGTACCACATCAACAAAAGAAAAGACAAAAACCATGATCATCTCAATAGATGCAGAAAAAGCATTTGACAAATTCAACATCCATTCATAATAAAAACTCTCATCAAAGTGGGTATAGAGAGAATATATCTCAACATAATAAAGGCCATTTACAAAAAAGAAAGAAACTGAGGTAAAAACAAGTTAAACATTCCCAAGGGCACACTGCAAGTATATGGGAAAGATGGGATTAGAAACCAGCAGAAAAAATAAAACAGTAAATAATACAATTTAAATGATAAAGTCTAAATGTGCATATTTTTAAAGAATAACATATAAGAACCTCAGCACATCATTTTCCCAAGTTTGGTGTCAAACATAAGCATCAGTTGTTTTTCTTACAAGGTATGAAAAAACATTTTTAAAAGAAAAATTATGTTAGATAAAAAAATCATGAATATTTATGCTACTTCTAATTTATGGTAGAAGTCCTTGTTCTTTATGTTTTGATTTACTTAATCTAAAAATAAACTCCTAGCTATATTCTTCTCGTAAGAAATGTGATATCCAAAAAACTTGAAAGATAAAGAAGTAAGTGCTCTTTAAAGATTTACTACTAATACTGTATCTCTGTTTGCTGTTGAAATACAGTCAGTCTATGATTACCATAGCAATAAATATGCTAAATATTTCTCATTTGCTAATATATTTTATGAAAGTCTCTCATTCTGACAGCTTAAAAGGAACCTAAATTTCTCATTCTCAAATTCAATAAGGGAAATAGCCAGAGCTGATAGATTTACATGATATAAGATTTGCTAAAAAGTAATGAAATCGTATTTCAAGGCTATATAATTTGCTCTTACCAAAATGAATATGTATATGTAAGTTACAAAATATCTTTACTCTTGTTGAATTAAATAATTTTTATACCCCCATTGATAGTGAGGGTGCTAATATTTTTGATGATTATATACTTCTCACACTGATAGATGAAAAAGATCATTCATCAAAAAAATCTTGTTATACAAATTAATACAAAAGAAAAATTATAGTTTAAAGTACTAAGTTTTTTGTCAATCTATATGTTGGAGAAAAAAAATAAGACCCTGAAAAATAACATCAAAAAAATGAATTTTGTGGCACATATTTTATCACTGTGTATATTATGGTAATTAACACATACTGTTTAACTGGGTTAACAAATATTTAGGTAGCTACTGTGTACTAGGCCCTGTGTGGTTATGAACAAAATATAGGAATCGACCTTATAGAGCTTATGGTCGCTGATAGGGCATCAGGAAAAACAACACAAAACAAAAAACTCTACTCCTATGGGAGAGGCAGGAATACACACTATGTTCAGCACTGTATCTGGAGAAAGGGCAAGAACACTTGAAAAGGCCACTTCCCTGATACTGAGTTCACAGTGCCTGCCTGAGACTGAGGTTCAGTCAGAACCTCAGGAGATATTTCACTCTCCCATCCCCTCAATACCACACATAACAAAATAACAGTCAAACATAGCAGGGAGAGCTGAAAGACAGAGATGCTCTCTGGAGAGCAGTGTAGAGGGATAAACCAAAGTAAAGAGTTGATCAGATATTGAGATGAACCCTCTGACATATTAGGCAGCATCCAAAACACCCAAAATCAGATTAGATTAACATAACTCACACTCTATAGAACTAACCAAAGGAAAGGCTTGCTTATCTCCAGACATAAGCAAAAACATATGTATTTACTGTGCTATTCAACTTGTCCAGCATTCAGTGAAAGATTATGACTTATATAGAATGGCTTAAATGGCAAGAAAACACAGTCTGGAGAGAAAGCAATCATCAGAATGAGACAGCTACGTATGACAGAGTTGTTGGGGCTATCAGACAGGGATCACTGGTAGACTCTGCACAGCTATGGAAAGAATCATGAAATTGGAGACAGGTCATTAGAAACTAATTGAACTGAAACAGTAAGATTAAAGAAAAGTGGAAAAACAGTATCCAAGAGCTGCAGGAAAGTGTCAAACAGTGTAAAACCACACTAAAGTGTCAATGGAAACTACGGGGTATGTAGTAACAATGAAGCCCTCCACCCGGTCAGTGGGATGGTAACAGAAGAGGCCTCGTGGGGAGCCTGAATTTACACCCCTGCCCAGCAGTAATGAGGAACCCCTCACCTGTGGGTGATAACAGACGCTGAGCAGGGAAACTGGAAACTTTCACCAAAACTTGGAAGTACCGAGGTGTTATACCCCTCCAACTCCTGAGGTAGTGTCAGAGACAGCCAGATAAAACAAAAGTTTTAAATGAGATCCAGAGTCTTATAACATAATGCCTCAGATGTTCAAATTTCAATAAAAAAAAAATCATCCATCATACCAAGAACCTGGAAAATCTCAACTTGAATGAGAAAAATTCATTAACAGACATTAGTATTGAGATGACAAACATGTTGGAATTATCTGACAAGGATTTTAAAGATACCATCATAAAAATATTTCAACAAGCAATTACAAACACTTGAAACAAATGGAAAAAATAGAAATTCTCAATAAGAAACAGAAAATCTCAATAAAGAAAGAAAATATATGCAAAATAATCTAACAGAATTGTAGAAGTGAAAAGAACAATAAGTAAAAATTAAAAAAAAAATCAGTACATGGGCTTGATGGCAGAATATAGGGGACAGAGGGGGAAAATATCATTGCACTTGAAGATAGAACAACAGAAATTACCCAATGAACAACAGAAAGAAAATAGGTGGAAAGAAATGAACAGAGCCTCTGGGACTTGTGAGATGAGCACGGAAGGTCCAACATGTGTGTCACTGGAGTCCTAGATAAGAGGAGAAAGAGATGAAGGCTGAAAAGGCACTAGAAGGAATAATGGTAACAGTTATGAACTTACAGATTCAAGGAGGTAAGCAAACACCAAACAAGATAAACTCAAAGCAATTCATGCCAAGATACATCATAGTGAAACTTCTGAAAACAGAAGACAGAGAAAATCTTAGAAGCAGTCACGTTAAATAACACTTTACCTATGGGGGAAAAAACAGATTTCTCAGAAGAAACCATTAAACTGATAGGACATGGCTCAACATTTTTCAAGTGCTGGGGAAAAAAAAAAGATTTGTCTAGAATTCTATTTCAAGCAAAATTATCCTTCAAGAATGATGCAAAAATGAAGACATTCTGAGATAAAAGAAAACTAAGAGATTTTGTCAGCAGTAGACCTATACTAAAAGGCTAACAAAAGTTCTCTAAAAAGAAAGAAAATAATTTTAAAAATTAAATCTTAGAACATGAAGAAAGAAGGAAGCAAAGAAAGGGGGGAAATGTGGGTATCATAGACTTTCCTTCTCCTGAGTTTTCTAAATTATGTTTGATAGTTTAAGCACAAATTATAACACTGTCCAATGAGGTTCTCAAGTGTCATAGAGAAAATATTTAGATAGCTCTGTTATAAATAGATGACAGCACAGGGATGTAAAGGTGGGTTTCTATACCAATTGGATTGGTTTAATGGCAACACCAGTAGACTATGTTATGTATACGTGTGGTTTTACTATTTGATAGCGCCAAATTGTTTTCTAAATGAGGTATAATAGTTCCCATTTCTTTACATTCTCATCATACTTGTACTGTTAGACTTTTAATTTTTGCTAGTCTAATAAGTGTGAAAATATATTGCTTAATCATTTTAAGATGCACATCCCGGATGACCATAAATTTAGGCATCTTTTCATGTGTTGATTGATTATAGTTTCTCCTCATGCGGATGCCTGTTGAATCATCCCACTTTCTAATATATGGTGGAAGCGTATTTATTGCCTGGGTGCTATGAATGCACTGGTAGCTCTAGGATCTGAAAAATAAGTTTGGGATCATTAAGAATTTGCATAAAGTTCTTGTATTCCTGAACACCAGGCCCCTGTACCTCACACTGGCATTCACAGAAGCATCACATATTTCCTGATGAAACTAATGCTTCTTTAAGGTTACATGATCCTGTTGGTTAATGGATTATTTTAATCCTGTGCAAATTATAGTACAACATATGATTAGTGATCTTGAAGAAAATGAAGGAACCCTGAACTGGTGCTATCACTAAGAAAAGAACAGGCATGGTAAATGGTCTAAGCTTATCAGTTAAAAGGGGAATACTGTTAAATTGGTTACAAAACCATGTCCCAAGTATATGCTGTCTACAAGAAATTCACTTTAAATATAAAGACACAGATAGGTTATAAAAAGAAAAAAGAGGATGGAGAAAGAATGCCATGAAAAACATGAGCAAAAGAAAACTGGGGTTAGCTATATTAATTTCAACCAAATAAGATAGTTATGAGCTGAATATTTCTGTGCCCCACCTTCCCAAATTCATATGTTGACACATTAACCCTTAATGTGAGTAGTTGGAGATGAGGCCTTTGGGAGATAATTAGGCTTAAATTAGGTCATCAGAGTGAGGCGTCATGATGTGATCAGTGGCCTTATAAGAAGAGGAAGATCTCCCCGCCTACCCCTGCCCCAAGCATAGAGGAAAGGCCACATGAGGACAAGGAAGGCAGCTATCTTCAAGCCAGAAAAAGAGTCCCCACCAGAACCCAATCATGTTGGCACCCTTGTCTCAGACTTCCAGCCTCCAGGACTATGAGAAACAAATTTCTACTGTTTGAGCCACCCAGTCTGTGGTATTTTGTTAGGGCAGCCTGAGCTGGTTAAGACAATGATGTAATCAGAAATCTTAAACAAAAACTAAATTCACAACCAAGATTCAATAATCAATTAAGAAAAGCCAAATCATAAAAGAAGCACCATATTAAACACAACGTATTCCCTTCAAAGAAACAGAGTTAAAAGCAGAAAAATTTAGATATTATTAATAACCTCAGAGAGATGCAAGAGAATTTTGTATCAATAAAAAGTTAACCTGAGATTTTGGAAATTAGGATTTGGTCATGGAGATTAAAATGATATAGTACGTGAGCTGAATAACAAAAAGGTGCAGCTGAAGAGCACATTTGTTAGCTCAAAAATCAAGTCAAGGAACTACCCTAGAAAGTACTGCAAATGACAACTTGTAGAAAGCATGAGATAAAATTGAAAAGAAACAGAGGGCATATCAAGAACTTTAAATATCTACCTAGTTGAATTTCCAAAAGAAGAAACATCTGTGGTTATATAATGTGAAGCAATAGACATGGAAACTTTCTGTAACTTAAGACAGACATTATCTCTTGTTCGGCCTTCCAAGTTCCTGATTTGACATATCCGCCACAACATATCTGGTCTTCAGTGCCTGAGAGCCATCAGCAATACCTGAAAGTTCTTGGAGCTGTCATTCAGTTCTCAGGTTGAAAAAGGAAGAGCTTTGTAGACACC